>NC_139352.1:24007644-24170144 GCF_055883805.1 Amblyomma maculatum | reverse complement strand
TGCACACGTTTTTCGACAATCTTGATCTGCCACGAGGGAGAGAACCCCCAAAACGTTTGGGTGAGTTGCTTCTACAGAGCGCTGTAAGTCCTGTGCTCTGATAAATGAGAAGTACAATGATGAAATTTCAGGAGCAAAGTTGCAGGATGCCATTTTCAGGAGCATAAAAATTTTTCAATTGCATGCACCTCTTTCAACATGTTTGATGCATGACAGGAGACTATAAGACAACACCTCACCTTGTTACCTCCTACTTTTCAGTGATGCCATTCCGCGCCATACTTCGGAGGAACATTACGCAAGCTGCTGGTTTCGGGGAAAAAAAAAAAGAACTTCTCTTTAAAATCTGTATTAAAATATTAGTTGATTAGAAAATGTTTTTACAACGTTCCACCATAGGCAGCTGTAAATTGGCCATTGACCTTCCTGCCTGAGATGAATATCGTCACTGCACACAACAGCAGATCAAACGCACGACCACAAAGGGATACTGGCTGCTTGAATCGCGACCGAGAGAATAATGCGCACGGGAAGAGAATGCAAAGAGAGGGCGAAAATAACTGAATAAAAGCACGAATAAAAATTGCTGGCGAATGGGATAAAAAGAATAGGTCCTGAGAGGAGGGGAGGGGGGAACAATAAGATGCGCATAGGATAGAAGCTCGCCAGGAATTGGGGGCCGCAGAAAGATCTAAGAGTGAAGAAGAAAAGGAGGTGAGTAGGGGAGGAGAACTGAATTTGGAATGGGCAGCAGTGTAGAGGAGGTGGCGGTCACGTACCGCGTCCGGTGCCGTAGGCTGCCACGGAAGGAGAGCGCCTCGCCGTATATTTCCATACGAACTGTCTGGGCTTCTTTGTGCCTCTCTGGAGCAGTTTGTCTGTTTTCCTCGTATCTGTTTTGACCACGAAAGCAGACTCTGGGATATTACCGATAAATCAGTGGCTCTAGAACGTGGCACCTGCGTAGAAAACGAGGACGTCAAAGAGGTCCCCCTCCTCCTTTGGGGACAATTTTATGATGAATAACGAACTCCCGTATCATGCTGAACAAGGCAGTAGTTCCACGATTTCCTAGTGCAGCTTCGTCTAGTTTTTTATTTATGTTCGCACTTCATAGCACGTGAAAATGCTTGATCAGATTGCTTTAGAAGAAGCAACAGTCAGCAGTCCATATAAGGGTAACGGCTGCTAAGCATATTGGTTACCACTATTTATATACTGTCACGCGAACTTTAAGAAATAGGGTATAGCCGCCACCCAAACATTCCAATAGCATGCCAAGCTGCTTCATGATTTGAGCAAATCCTGCCACGTGCCAATCGTCCACGTGCCAGACGTCGTACTCATCGTCTTTAAACGTAGGTATTATGCAACGAAACGCTTACCGCTATAAATGTACAATGCAAAAAGCACGTTATCCTCGTTACGCAACCCAGCATGTCACAGGTCTCCATTGAAATACTTCAGTGACAGCTACATGTATTTTGTTTTAGCAGGTCACAACCTGAGCAGAGGTTGTGCTGTCGAGCACTGTACAACATTGGGCTATATGCTCTATGCGATTGTGTGTCCAATTCATGCGTCTGTGGAAACTATTGAGTGGTGAAAGCGAACCCTCAGTGCCCCATCTCCACCTTTAAGTCCTCTTCGATTTCCAGACATTATTGTGCATTGTTGTATGTAGTGCGAAGAGAGGATAACCGATGGTCGCTTAGGGTAACAAACTGGATTCCAAGGGAAGGAAAGCGTAGCAGGGGGCGGCAGAAAGTTAGGTGGGCGCATGAGATTAAGAAGTTCGCAGGGGTCAAGTGGATGCAGCTAGCACAGAACCGGGTTCATTGGAGAAACATGGGAGAGGCCTTCGCCCTGCAGTGGGTATAGTCAGGCTGATGATGCTGATGATGTATTTTTTGACTTCGTATATGAATCCTGTCTTTACAAGACATCTATTTATTATGCTTTAACTAGCACGAAAACCAATTGTGCTATCTCATAATACATTCGCTCACTTATCCAAATTTTTAATGCTAGCTAGGCAAATATATTGAAATGAAGGGAAATGTTTTCAACAGGTTCAAAGCCCATTTGCGACCTTGAGCTTGCAAGTGAATTCAACCTTACTCTGAAGTTAAATTAGAAAAGCTGCCATCATTACATTGAAGAGTGCCCTAACACAATACGGCAATAGCGCCCGACATATTGGCTTCGTTAGCCATTGTGTTAGACCCATGCGTCAGCTAGATAGTCTATTTTTCTTTAATGCAATAATGCATGGGAACATACAGCCAAAACAATTTTCAGACGTACCCTCGTATCAAATTTCGTTCTGCGAACCCGGGGGCCGGGTTTTTGCCAGCTAGGCAGCCAGTTTGTAACGTTTTGATTCGGATGTATTCATGTTCCTCTGTTCTGACATGGATGACCTAACGTGGCCGCGGTGGTGCAGAGGTTACAGCACTCAACTTCTGCGCTCAAGGATTCAGCATTGAATCCCGGCCGCGGCGACAGATTTTCAATGTATACGAAAAGCAAGGCACCCGTGTGCTGTGTGATGTGAGTGCACTTTAAAGAACCGCCAGTGGTCGAGATTTCCGGAGGCCTCCACAGCGCCGCCTCTCATAGCCTGAGTCACTTTAAGAGGTTAAACCCCATAAAGTAAACCAAAACAGACAAAGTTGCTCTAAAGATTGGAAGAGGTTGCAATAATATTTAACCTGTTGCTATATTCTGACACCTAACCAAGAAGTGGTACAGACAGAGGACGGTGTTATTCTAAAGAACGTCGCAACACGAGCACGGACAGCAGCGGCGGCAGCGGCAGCAGTCTAAATCTAGGACTAAAGAATATGCTTCAACGTTTCATCACAAAGAAGTGTGCTTGTGTTGCCGCACAGCCAAGCCACAGAACCGTACACAGAAAAAGGTTTGCTTCCTTGACCGCTGCAGATTGCACAAAGCGACGGCAAAATATATTCGGCTGTCGCCTTTGTACACTCTAAAATCTTGCATAACATTCGATTTTCAAGCAACGAAAAAAAGCAAGAATAAAGCAGAGGGGAGGGATGGAGGTCATGCTGGGCTTGTTGTTGTATAATGCATTGATATTTTCAAAGCCTTATAAGAAGCTGAAGAAATAATTACCTCTGTAACTCCTGATATCTGCCGCTGAATACCGCAGTCAGTGAGAAATGCGTCTTCACAGACTGCTTCGCCAGCAGAATGTAAAAAAGAAAAAAAAAAAAGTGCTGAATGGAGAAAAAGAAAGAAAAAAAGTGAAGCAAGGGGCATTTGATAGAGACCATGGTTTTGTCGGGCAAGCAATAACTGCAATAGTGTGAATGTGGTTTTAAAAATGGGAAGAGCCGTAGAAAGAAAGGGGTCAGAAGATGAGCACTGAAGCAGCGTCCTCTTGTGTTTTTGTTTTATTATGGATATTGCGTTAGCTAGGCGGAGACAAGGGTACCAAGTTATACGGTGCAGCCAGGGCTTGCATTGTTCCTGTCTCCTTTGTTTCTTTTCATGAAGCCCAGAGAATGTTCCTGACTTCCATGCGTTTTGCGACGCACTCGGTGAACGTGATGAAGTGGCTTGAGACTAAAACGTCTGGAAGGATTTGCACGTTTTTTTTCTTTATTTTTTGATTTCAGTTGTGTGGAGATTGGTGCTGCGGCCACAATCAATGATGCTCTCAGGCTTATCTGTTTTGTCGCTCTATGGAAGGTGGGGCACCATTCAACGACGAAAAGTTTGTACAAAATAGCTGCACACCATTCGCTCTTTGTTTCACCAAACCGAATCTCGGTACAGAATTGCCGGCGAACTGAGGCGAATTAAGTCGGCGATCTCTTTTTTGAAATGAACCTTCAGATGTGCATGGAAATGTAAATGGTTATTAGTAATAAGCAGAAATAGCTCGTAAGAATTTTAATAATCAGGACTGAATGCTTCTGGAGTAGAAAAAAGAAACTCTTGCCCCTCTCGAGAGTGCGTATGAAGCGGCCTCTTGCCTTTACTACATGTACCTACGTCCGGATATTGCTTTTGGCGAGCGTAGGCTCCAGCTTTGATAACAATGTAGCAAACTTTAAAGCAGAGGGAGGTTTCAAATCTGGCATAAAATTTTCTCTCTCAATTTTTTCATATAAATAATCTAGGTATTTCATTGACGCTTTCATAGCCATTACACCTAATGTCGCTCTTGAATAGTGAACGTGTTTGAAAAAGAAATACTGGCGATGACGACCAGCGAACAAGAAAATGTTTTCCGAGATTGACGAAAAGCTGGGAGGACATAGCGAAATTGTTCTTGTGGCCACTTTATAATAACCTCAATAACAAGGGAAGTTTTGAAGGTGGTGCAAGTGTGCCGTCAAAAGAAAGCTTCTTGTTACAAAAATTTATAAAATATCGCCAAGTAAGGCACTGGTTAATATTTTCCATGAAAGAATTTCGCGACTTTAACTCGTGCACAGCTTTCTATGGCTATGCTGCCAAGGTTAGGCATGAGGTATCTGTACGACCTAGCCAGGTTCTCCTCGGCATTGTGGGATGCTGGCAGCCGGAGAGAAGAACAATAGTTGGGGTTACACGTGGATAAAGCACCTGTCTTTCACCAGCCTGCGTCTGGACTGTTCTTTTTTCTCTCCCCCCCCCCCCCCCCCCTTATTTTATTCGGCGAGGCCCCAAATGGATCATCACAATCAAAGCGACGTCATCAACTTTAGCGAAAACATAGTTCTGGATCCAGGTTCCAAAAAGAAAGGGAAAAATGATCGAAGCACACAGACAGGCGCTGTCTGTTAGCGCTGTGGACCCAAAACAATGAATCAAACTAATTAGCCCTATCTTCCATTCTACGTGAGCGGAAACATCTTACAGCAACTATTAACCATGTCATCTTCCGCGACGATGTAGTGGGATGCTCACATTAGCTGTTTCTGTCGGTCCCATTCATATCGTCATTGAGGGCGTGAAATGTGAAAAATGGCAGGAAAAAATATAGTTGAGGAAATTTTTGGTTTGATTGCAATTTAAAATCTTAACCAAATAAGTTCTGAATTAGTACTGCAGAAATTATCGGTCAAGAAAATTTCAATATGCAAGCAACCAAAATTGCCCTCAATTAAGTGGACGGATGAGATTAGGAAGGATTGAGAAATCAAGTGGGTACTCCTGGCATCGTCCCGGATTAATTAGAGAGCTACGGGAGCAGAAGTCGCCCTACACTGGCGTTGCCAAACTGACAGTAATGATGATGATGATGCAGACTTTATTTTCACAGGTTACAAGTAGGGCTTTCATTTGATCCTTGAAAGCAGTTCTTAATATAGAAGTGGCCATTTTGTCAATTTATATTGTTACGGACAAGAGGGAAGCGGGCAGTGGCGCGGCACGGCGCTCTTGCTCTCGGCCAGCCAACATTCATTAAACGTCGTCTGTCTACATACAGTCATTGGACATTATCTCTCTGTTCTCCGTTCTCTGTGTCTATCGGCTTGCCGCCCCATACCAATATTGATTCACAATAGAAAAGAGTTAACATCAAAAGTTTTAAGAACAAAACATCAAGCTACTCGATTACTACCTACCCAGAAATGATCCTGGATATAAATCACGTATTCTCTAAATATCCGTTTTTAGAATCCCATATCTCTTCATTAAAGCTATTATTGAGCAATATTATGCACACAGAGTATCTCTTTAGATCTTCTATTTATTCGCACGAAACTGTTTTATGCCGCACGTGTAATAATAGCTGTGTAGAGAGGAATCTACAGAAAAAAATGGTCGACACAGGTGTGCAGTAAGTTTATATATGCACCCGCAAATGACATTCACTTAAGAAATATCTAAGCGTGAAAACTATGCACGTACATTACGGAAAAAGAAGCATCCGCTCACTGCCCTATATTTTGAATATAAACCTTTCCTTGAAATGGAATAAAAGAAATATGTAGTCAGTTTTCTATGGAAGCCCATCGATAAGAGTGATTTATGAGGCTTGTCTAAAATGATATCGGCTTTCCGGGAGTAATTTTCCTAGTTTGGCAGTAAATGTAACTCCACTCTCCACTTTGGATAAGATGTGATAGTAAAAAAAAAAAAATCAAATCGGATGAGAGACGTGCGCTGTCGCCAGACTCAACGCCAAAGGCAATTTGTCTCAGAGGTTATTATATGTAATAAATGCGCTTTATATAAGCGCTCAGCTTTGAAGCACCACTTAGTGCCCAAGGAAGGGGTACTTAGCAGGGCCGGTTGTGTATTTTACAGAATTTGGGCAGAGAGGCATCGGAAGTGAGCGGCGATCGATAAGGTTTGCCTTTGTTGGAGTTTTTCTGAAACACTGAGCAATATATCTCTATCAAATGTGTGCTTTCAGAAATTTTTGCGAGAAAAACCCAAGTCATGAGTTTAGAACGCTATTGAAAAAAAAAGGAAGCAAGAAACGTCGAGTTTTGGAAACGTAAGCAGTCCTAATTCATGCCAAGGCGGGCGAGAACGGGAGCCACGCAGGAAAAAACTTAGCAAAACATTTAACCTGGAAAGTGAAGTGAACGCAAAAAAAAAAAAAAAAAAAAAAAAAAGCTGCTCAAAATATTTGAGCATTGGCGTTCGCAGTGGAAATAATTTTAAGACGGAAAGGAAAACAATAAGAAAAACAATAAATGTGTTCATACCGTTTGTATCGGCACACTGTCTGAGCTGATGTGTGCGCCCTGACTAAAATCTTCATGAGAAGTGAGAAGCAATGGTTCTGGTGAATTTAGTGCTCACCCTCACACATATCTGGGTTCGCTATGTAGTTCTATAGTTCTTTAGTTTTTTTCTTTTGTACTTTTCTGTACTCTTTATTTCCGTAGCATATTTGTGTTGTAACAAAAAAAAATTCTGGTCTTACTACCGAAATGTCTGTTATCACGACAGGTTCACTGTCAAAGAAAGAAAAAAAATTCAGTTTTAACCACAAACAATTTTCTCCAGATTTTTAATTTTTTTTGTGTGTGTGTACCATATAATTTGACCTAGACTGAAAAACGGTGTTATCTTTCAGGGCGCCCGTAGATTGGGACCATGAATTAGCCGCTAGAGAAAATGCACGAGAATGCAAAAGAAGAAGCGAAGCTTGGAGAAAAGGAAAAGAAGGGGAGACGGGGGGTGGCCTGACCTTTTTCAAATAAAACGTGCCGCGGGCAGGCAACGCGAAAGATCAGAATAAAGAAAAAAGTAATAACACAGGTTCTCGTGTCGGAGCTCAATCTTTCGACCCGCATTTCAATCCGCATCAATTGAGTCAGACGGCGCCGCTCAAAACTACGAGTTTAAATAAAGAGAAAGCAATGCAGATGCATGTAACAATAAGATCAATTCCTTTTCTTTCAGGAATGTGCATCACCGTGGCACCTGCCACTAGTACTTTTTGCTCTCTATCTTCTCCGCTCTTCCATTTTTTTCCTGAAATCCTATGTTCAAAATAGGCTCTGAGACGAGTTTCAATCGAGGACCGCTTCGACATAGAAAGAGTAATGGAGTGAAGCCTTGCTATAGCACGAGCGAACGCCGCCAGCTCTGCCTGCGTACTCTTCAACTGTTTGCTTTGAAGCATTTCTTAAGACTTTTTGTCTGCTGGGTGTGCGGCAAAGGAATAGTGGAGCGAGAAAAAGTTCACTACAGATGTGAACGGCATGTTTTGGCCGTAGAGTTTTGAAGAAAAAAAAAGATATCTAATATGAGGGCATTAATCAAAATTTTAGTAAGAACTCGAGAAATAGTGAGAAAATTAGGAAAACATAAGGCTAAGCACAAGAACAGTAACTTGAATCTGAAGATGTCACAGCCCAATAGGAGCTGACTGTTACGCTTCCCGCGCAGTTTTATTGAAACTTCTTTTTCGGAGAGCATGTTTTAGACGCGTCAAGCAAATTGTTGTTTAACCATTGAACAGCTTGACCCCAGCTGCACCTGTTGAGCTGCCATCTATACCATTATATCAGCCAGTTACGTTCTCTTGCAATAAAAATACTTGCAAAAGAGCTTTACGGCCTGAAGGAAAAACTGACAGAGAAGACAACTGTATAGATAAATATTCCTCAAAGTAAAATTTCATTTTTTTTTACTTTTATTGTTAGTTAAAGTTCCAGACGCATCAAAATGAGAATTCATGGCTGAGAAAACTGAACTGAGTTATTTCTATGCCACTGGATTTGAATTCTTGAGATGAAAGAAAAATTTGTAACTGCGCCTTTTTCAAGAGATCAACAGTGTAGACTGTAGTAGAAAACACTGTTGCAAGCAATACACATTTTTTGCAGTTTTTCCGTGCAGTTACCTAGGTCAGGGTTAAAGAATACTGATTGGTACTCGGTAAGTAGTGTATTTCGCTAATATACGGCCTATAGCATAATTCGTGTGGGGCTTAAAGATACCTAAAACCTTTAGTATGAATATGACCTTCCAATATCATGCATGGATATTAATTGTGCGCCTGCAAATCTCATTGTATACCCAATGTTGTTGTTTTTTTAAGCTGTATTCAAAGCATATTTATCGGTAATCAATACCAGCGTTCGAAGTAGACTATCGGGAAAGTAGCACGAGCTTTACCCTGAAAAGCAAATGTACTCCTTCAAAGCCGATATCCGCTACTAACTAAAATTATTCCGCCAAAATTTTAATAGCCTGGTCCAGTTAGAGACATCTACAAGCACGTGCACACTCACAGACATTCTCTTACAAATACATGCATAGAAACATGAGCATACTCGAGGCTATAGCTTTTGACATGTGGTTTTCACATACATTCTCTCCACGTGTGTGCGAGTGAGTCCCATAAAATAACCTTCCATGAACGCGCAGTTTTGAGGAGAGGAAATAATGAACCCATTTTGTAGACTTGCTGGCACTAGAATGTACCACTAGAATTGTTCGATGTGATTTTGTTGCTTTGTTTTGTTCCTGAAGGGCACCTATAACTTCTGTTCTATCTTTTTGTTTGTTTCTTTTGTATAATACAATCCCTCAAACCTGCGACAGCCTCAACCGAGGCTAGCAGTACGTAGTAAATAAAATAAAAATGAATAAGCCAAAATCGGCCGAGATATAGTTGTCGAACGGAAGTTAGGACATCTATTGGCATTGAGGAGTCTGGCAAAGCGCTAGCAACATCGAGAATCAATATATTGGTGCGTGGAATGGGTAACTGCTGTCTAAGGCTGACAGCGCTTGCAGGATACAAAAAAGGAGAAAGAAAGAGCTTGGTATTTCCAAAGACTGAAGTTACTAGTATGATAAACGCAGGAGGGAATCATCTTGGCATAGGAATTGCTGAAAACAACCGATTCCGTAATAAAGAGACGCCGTAGACGCGAACGGCTTTGTGGAGAGAGTGGTTTGGAAGACAGGAGAGTATGCATACTGAGTGGGTTGAATTTGAGAAGGTGGTCGCGGCCTCGAGCAAAAATGGCGCATCGGGGGAAAACTGTTGGAAGTCAAACTATTGAACGAAATAAAGAGTGCAGAAGGCTGCAGTGCACGGGTGCAAAGCAGACGCAAGTTATTAATCAAGAGATGGCTTCGACCTGAACGCCAATGTAAAGGCTGCCATGCATAAGTTAACAGCAGTTCGCATAAGTTAACAGCAGCTAAAACTAACTACTGCTCACGCAGAAACGAAACCGTGGCACTAGATCAGTGTTGTTGACAGTAGGTATACATTTTTTTTTGTTCGCAAGCCGAGCGCAGCGTTCATTTTATGTTTAAAGAGTGTCCACGTATTACTAAGGGAAGTCACCATGTCGCAATTTATTTGCGAGAGATAGCCAACTGATTTCATTTGATGGGCTGTGGCAAAGTTTTCATTAAGGAATTGAGAAATGCGGTATTCATACCAAACCATGCTAGCTTCCGCTGTAGTTCCCAGCTGTTATATGCAGTTCCAAATTGGTGTCCGTTTTATTTATTGGTATATTCCTGTATTGCATTACATATATTTTGCCTTATGCGCGGTAGTGACAGGAATGAAAGCTAAAATCACGAATTCCAAACATGCTGAAAAAAATAAGTCGAGTGAGCACAGTAATGCAATAATGTAGCAAGAAATATTTCAAAATACGGCGTATGCCTACTAGGACTGAAAAGACGGTGCGAGGTCTAAGCGATAAGCGCATATCTAAAAGCTCATTTCATAAAATTCAGTTTTCACCGACGATTATCACTGTCCATTTACATCCAGCTACAAGAAGTGACAGTAGGTAAATAACAATGTATCGAAACAAGATATGCGATAAAAGATTAATATTGGTGAAAAAATAGCGTGATAGTACAATTTGATGGATTTCGTTACTACTTTAGACGTAGTAAATCCGTGACTGACAGGCAGGTTCTATCTTCTCATAAAGGCTTGTCTTCTATACATCATTGTCTTGTGCTCACAGGCTGCATTCTAGTTGTTCACTTTATTTGCGCATGAAACCTTTTCTTGAAGAGCATTTCGTACACTGATAATAGTTTAGCCGTAACGCATCTTTGTTAGCGAAAATATTGCGCGCAAGCGCCTGAATTTTCATTTCCTGAGACTGCATTTATTAAGAATCAGTTGTCTGTTTTCATTTATAATTCCTTTTCGCCTGTTGTAATACTGGGTGGCTTCTGTCTGAAACAAAGTGCAGCTTTAAGTGATTTGTGAGAAGCCAGGTCCGTTGCCTTATTGGCATACGGATGTCGGATTATTCTCGAATAGTTAACGAGACTATGCGGCCACTGGACAACGGTATTGTCGATGTGGGCACTACCACACTTGTGAGGGTCGCTATTGACCGCTTGTATCTTTCTAATGATGCTGCTGTATGTCACGCTGATATCACTTCAAGGGAAATAAAATTTTAATATTGATTTCGAATGCCTGCTTCTAGGCTAGAATAGAAAATTTGACAAGACGGTAATCCGTATCGTAGTAACAGGGCAAAACAATTGAGACGTCCTCTCTTCGCCTTATTCTTGTTTGGTACTGTCTCTGGGCGGATTTGCATGCTTCTAGAAGGCCTATAAAAGAAGGGCTAAGAGACAGGTTAAAACAATTGCGCACCTCGTGCAGTTATCTCTTATTTCTACCGTTCCGTCCCCAGCAAAGATGGTGTGAAGCACCTGTTCCTTACAATGTTATTTCTCTGACGGAAGAACTGAGCACTGCGTGACGATCAAGAACATTTGTTGCGCATCCACAATGAGGTAAATATATTTCAACATTAAGGCTATTGGACAGAGCAAGATAAGGCATGGTTCAGCTTCGCTGAGCGAAGCAAGGCTTTTAGCGGGTTTACCGGGCTGCGGCTTGCATTTATTTGTGTTTGGGCGACTTAATGTTTAGACTTGAACTTCTGTATAACTTATTGCAAAATCTGTAGCTTACATAATTTTGAACTTTTCCCTCTTCATACAGTGATGGGGTTTCACGTTGTAACCAGGTTACCATGCACAAAGCATTTTCCGTTAATTACAGGAAGATCAACTTGTCTTGGAAGCAAAAAAGCAAACAATAACAGTACTTGTCATTTTAACGATACAAGGGTATAAAATATCACAGAGAAAGATGAGTGTCCATATTTGAGAAAAGCAAATAGAGCCTAAACTTTCAGCTCTTACAAATCGTCAATTAAAAAAAAGAAAAGGATACCGCGCAGAGGCATCGTATACAGTCCTCAAGAGTCATGTGGTAAACTGATGTGAATCGTTCAAGACCATACAGCGCCGTGTAGAGCTGGCGTCCAGAACTAATACGAACCACACATCTCTCAGGCCATTCACTTTGGTTAATTGCCAGGCGTATTATAGTCAAGCGACCATACTCCAAAACGGATGCCGAAATATAGTTAGCGGATGAAGACAAGTACACATGTCGAAACGTTGGCTGGACTTGAGAGCTGAAGCTCCCTCTCTATACTTTGTTCAGTGCTCTTTCATACTCTGTAGCCATCTTCTTTCTCTCGTTCTACCCTGAAATTTAGTTAAGTAGTAAGTAAGCCCAACTTCTCAGGAGTACTCATACACAGCGATGTTCGATGCGATAACAGAGTATTACTTTAATTAGAATAAAGCCTCACTATTTTAAGCTAATTTAACGTTAGTAGCCTGGTTATTTTGTCACATAGGTTTAAAAAAATGAGGCTTTAAATATACATAAATGTGAGAAAAAATTTGTTTCATGCTAACAAGACCCTTTGAATAGCTTGCAAAATGAAAAACACTTCAACAAATCACCACTGCTTTCACAGCAACAAATGCGGTTCTAAACGGATTTCGTGGATCGGTTTGGCGCGGTACAAATCCTCTGAATGATACAAAGTGGCTCAAATGATCCTGCCTGAGAGCGTGCGGAGAGTCCCCGCTGCTCTCGGAAATCCTGCTGTTCCAAACACTGGCGCCATAACGACTGCGCGCCGCCCCGGTATTCCAGCCCCACTGGGCTCAGTGAGCACGCCTTTCTCCGTGCGTATACGGAGCAGTTCCGACGCACGAAGGGATCGGTTCACGGGCCAATGGCGGGAAAAGGAGCTGGCGCAAACAAAATTTCTCGCCTTTTTTCTCTGGCTCAGGCGCTTACGTACGAGCCGCAGCATGTAGCTATCGACCCGGAAACAAAGCGTGCTGCGCAACGTTTGGCCCGCAAGATGTGTGCAAATGGCCTCCATAACGCTCATAAACAAGCAAGAGAACATTACAACAAATATAAACAAAGCATGAAGCTCTGACTGCAAAAAAACCGAGCACGCCCCACGCGCGCGAATTGAAGCCATAACTCTCAAGGATCCAGTGCGTACAGGTCATGGCGTCCGAATGTCCGCCACGTGGATTTTTCATGCGTTTGCACCGGTCAAAACCAGTACAAAATTTTGGGCCCAACTAGCAGTCAAAAAGCCGAGTTACTGGCAATGTGCTTGAGGATGTTTGCGTAGAGGTCATGTCAGGATTCCTTATAACCGAGCAGCGACGTGTTAATCACGGCTGTTATCAGACCTTCGACCTTCAAGAGATCACACTTGTTTCTGTGTAGTACGATGAATTTATCGTAAAAAAATACCGAATGATAATTAACATTATTTCTTATTATGTTCCATAGCGCAGCAAGACTACAAGGGACAGACACAAGCGCCCTTGTTGCGCTTTAGAATATAACGCGTACCCGCTAGCCTGAACTGTCACCGTGTTAAGCTGATTTCTTAGGTTGCCCTGCCACTCCACCTAGCGTCTGCATTCGGCGTCATTGTACTTATAGCAAGCGGGAAGTGTTTCGCTATCGCCTGTCGCGAACTTGTAGTATCCATGACAGCCATGCGGAGTATACTGTGGAACAACTGATCTCCCACTGCCTATTGTACGTTTGGCCAGCTTACCGATGTCATAGCTTTAGCTGAGCATGGAATAGCCGGTGTGCGCCAATAAATCACCCCGTAGTTTAAGCTAGACAGAATTTATGCGATAATCGTTTGATTACCTGATACCGGCCGCAGTGGCAGCCGGCGCAATGGTGCAGGTTTTTCGACTGGGCGCTTTAAAAACTTGTGAACCTCTTCGCTGCTTTCCAAGTGAAAACAAAATAAAACTGGAGTAATGTGTGTTTCCCTGCTCGCTTCCATTGTCATCCTAAGAATGAAGAAGCGCTTTTATTGTGAGCCTGCTTCCGCCCCGTGTCTATTTGACGGAAACAATATCGCTTTAGTTCAGTGCCTCCAATCCGTCTCAGGAGTTTATTTTCCCTGTCTCGAGTGCACTGACGTTTATAACCTCTCCGTTCACTGTGGCGACCGAGTGGGGCATAAACTGGCATCTCTGAACTCTGGACTGCGCATATGCGAGCGCGGAGACAATGCCAGAGGGAGAGTGCAGGACGGAGAACCTGAATGATGCACGCTGGAGACAAATAAGGGAAAGATGCGTCCATGCAGAAGAGGGAGGAATTTGGATGAAAGGCTGTTCTTTATTTCTTTCCTTTTATCTTTCATTCTTTTGTTATGTATTCTGTCTGGACATCTTCCTTCTGTTATTTGTCTTTCACTTCTTCATTCTTTTTTTCGTTCCTTGCTTTCTTAATATTTTCTTCCCTTGTTTATCTCCTTCTATTTGTCCTTTATTGCGTACTTTATTTCTCTTTCGTGATTCGTATATATGTGTATTTCTTGCTCTGTTAAAGAACAGAGTGATGACCCCTTGACCAAGAAGAGGGAAAAGAAACGAGAACACGGAATTAAAGTTATTAGCCGCATGTTTTATAAGACGGTGTGTGTATGTTTTCAGAGAAGGAAATAGTTTGGCTGCCTTTCACTCTTGGTATAAGCATTTTTTTAAGTTAATGGCTCTTCAGCGGATATGTCCTCCGGATATGAATTCTACCTTGTTCTGTATGGCTTTCTCCACAGTACAGGGCATAAAAAGCAAGCACGCTGAGATATATGACAGCCATTTACTGTTAGGGTTTCAATAAACCGCTTATTCTTTTTCGCTTTTATGCGAACAAATTAAGACGTTCCATGCGCTACAGCCTCGCTTGCGCCATGCTCGCCCTAATTTCTTCTTTCAGAAATTCTTGTTTGCTTAAATTGAAGCAACTCGATATGAGCTACAGTTTCATTAGAATGAAATTTCTATTACTAAATAGGCAAGCCTGGCACAAAGGATTCGAATAAAGAGTAGAATAATATCTTTGTCAATAAAGACGCGAACATAGTTACTTCTACAGCCCCATATTATACCTTATTAATGCGCTTGGTTTAGCCACCGCACGCTAACAAGCTTGCCATCCTGGTGCTTAACTTCACAAAACTCCTTCTGCTTAATTTATTGTACGGCGTATTACCGTCAGGCTAGTGGTCGTCTTTTCCGTATTTTGTGTCGAAGCCTAAACCTTTTCTTCCTTCCTTCCCGCTGTAGTGTCACAAAATATATCAGTAAAGGCAGCTTAAGCATACGAGGAGGCCTGTGAAATCACGTCTCATTCGTTCACAAAAATGAACCCGAATATGTGGAGCCTGCACACACATTGCTGCACGTGGTACACAAATACATATCATGTGATGCAGCGAGTGATGTAAGCAGTCGAATAATCGAATTAACTTTAACGCATTCAGTGAGAAACATAATTCAAACTGTTGAATTTTTACCTCAAATGTCCTGAGACTTATAGCACCTTCAAAGGATAGAACTTGGGAGTTGAAGAAAGTCTGCCGAATTCATGTTTATGAGTTCGAGCTGTGAAAATAACCGAATAAGAATACTAATTTTGACGCAGTGACAAATCGTTCACAAAAAAAAAAAAAAGAAATCAGAAAATGTCGCATATTGCAGCTTCGACTGTCTTTGGAATGCCGTCTTGAAGCAGGATCTTCGCGGAGTATTTATTTCACGATAAGCAGTTTATTTATCTGACCTCGTGATGGGATATCTTTATACATTTGCGATCTTTCGCTATTCCTCGAGGCGTGTAATGGGCAGGAACAAAATTAAATCCCAGGTAATAGCTCATACGATTGACCCTAAAACTTGCTTAACTTCAGAAGAGCCATCACGACAAAACAAAATGAGAGCTACCTGATGCCTTCGCCATCCCAAGCTCGAATATATGGCAGCGCTCTTCTATTTTGACGGCAACAAAGTTCTACTGGAGTTGTTTATGATTCTACCTTAAGTTTTTGTGGCCGCACAGCTGCAAGCACGACGTCGAAATGTAGGCTTCATTTTATTCACATCTTATTTTATCGCCCCTGAAAATCTAGCACCACTTTTGGATGTTGCGTATATATACAAAAACCCTGTTTCAACAGAAGTTTGGGTGAAAATATTACTAAGGTGGACATTAAGAATCTTTGAATAAAAATGTATTTAGCAACTTTATGAAGCCTCAGATATCACCACACGTTAGAGCATAGAAAATTGATTTAGGTATATGCAAACACGCCGTTATATTTTATTATATCACAGTGAAAATTCATGACTGAAAAATGCCCCAGTTCTTCCGAAGTATGAACACCACATTGGCTAACTTAACCAAAACGTAGAGGCTATTTTATGATGACAGCTTAGAGTTGAAAATGAAAATAAATCCTCTAAATATGGGTGAGAGATCTGTGTATATAGTATGCACGCATGAAAAATAGGCGCATACTTCGTAACACCACTGCACTAGGACCCGTATCTTTTCTTCAAGCGACACTAGGCAGCAATGACTTTGCGTGAATCCGCCAGTCTCGAATTACTAGCAACAAAATAACCCTGAGTTTCTCCAGGTTACAGTATACCAAGACAATTGGTATAAATCGTCCGTTAAGGACTTAGGACCAAGCGGGACAGTTCTTCACTACAAATCAGAGAGAGAATCTATATGTATAACCTTAATCATTCCTGTCACTTTTATATGCTATCGTCGCGACATATCCGCATTTTTTATTGGAGTGGAGGAGGTTTATTATAATAGTTCTAAATTGACGGGAATATATTTTTGAAACACTTCAAACTGCAATGAAGTGTTTCGTATTTGGACTTAATTAGTTTTCAGAATTACCTTTTCTCATTGAAGTATCTTGTTACCATAAGAATCGTGAGGAATAAAATCAGATAGGAGATCGCAACTATGAAAATAAATTTTGGCATGCCGCGTGCGTATGCGGCACAACACTCAACAGGTGTTTTAATATCCACATGTTGTTAGTTTCACATGTTTTGAGAGATGCTAACAGAAGGCCTTGGTGCCCTGAGTATTACGTTTTAAGCGAGTTTTATGGCATTACTAAATGGGAAAGTTGTCGCTTCTAATTTCATCTGCTTTTAAATGGGGTGAAAACTTCACAAACTAGCCCGAAAACCACAATCCACCCTTTACAAGCGTATAAAAATAAACATTGCGATTCGGTCAGCCAGGCGCCTGCAAGATGACAAGTCTGAAAATCAATAAAGAATCATGAAGACTTAAAAATATACATAATCAAATATGCCTAATTCACAAAACCTATTTTCAGTTTTTTTCTTTTTTTTTCATTTTTTGTAGTTCGTACTGATTTTTTTGAGACCCTCAAAATTACTTATTCTGTTACTTCGCATTGCGATATTGATGTCACTGTTAACTCAGCCTGAATGCTCGGGATCACTTTTGTCCTCGGCAGAATTGCAGTGAGTTCACAATGCAAAAAAACTAAACAAATGTTCCTGTATTCTGCACGTTACACAAATTGCAGAGCCAGAAAATAGTTCTCATCCTCAATCGCTTCATGGGTCATAGTACCTGCACCTTCTGGTCGTGAAATAAAAAATACTGCACAAAAGTACTGAACAAATACCATACGTTTTCCCCCCCAAAAAAACGCTAACGTGCTGCATGCCAAGAAAATTATGCTTGATAGTTGTTTTAACTATCTGTACACTAAACTCACCAGCCTTTACGTTTTTCCAACGGCGTGTATCGGTAGCGATTGAAAGTCTGGGTAATGGTGATCAATGACGTCAGCTGGGGCAGAAAAATGGCCTTCAAAGTAAACTTTGCGGTTCTGAGCAAGACAACCCTCCTTATAGAAACCTGATCTTAATATTTTGCCTCCCCATTCAAAGAGAAGAATAGGAAAAGAATTGAGATTAAGAAGAGAAAAACCGTCTTGTATTTAAGCATGGTATTTAAATGATGTGAGGCATTGCTTGCCGAATGTCTCTAGTGAGCCCTTGCTTCAAAGTGACTCGTAAATTAGCCAGTTGCAGACAGGACTTAAATAGTTTAACTATTAACTTTAAAATTCAGCGTCCTAATTTCTACCGAAGTTTGAGGATAGTCACCCAGAACCACTTCGCGCAGCCGTACTTCACTCCCTTTCGCACTTTTCTTTAGTTCTTCTCCCCCACATTGTATGGGGCCTGGTTTGCCTGCAATTAGTGTTTGTGGAATAAAAAATTCGTTCTATCATCCATAAGCAACCAAGTTTGCTAGTTTTCGTACTTGTAAGGCAAATAAAACTGTACTGGAATACTTCGTAAAAAATATTCGAAATCATAATCAGCTGGGCATACAACTGATTACTCTCTGTGCTGTGGAACACGATTCAAACAAGGCCACAGTAATACAAAAATTAATGAGCTTGAGTTTGAGGGGAATTTAAATAACGGCCTTTATGAACTCTTTTGTGCGAAAGCGTGGACTTTGCAACCTTTTCAAAATTGGGCAAACTTTACTGAGAGGAAGATTATTAGAGCAACCGGCACATTAACGAGGAGGAATAAACAACAGAGAATAAGTGAAATAGATAAAACGCTCGGTGTGTTCAAGTTGAGCGGTAATGAAGATTGATCATTCTGCGTACGCATGCTTTTCAAGAAGAGCAATAAGCGATGCTCTACCTGCTCTTTTGAGATTTCACGATGTAGAATACGAACTGCGTTCTCATCGGGATGCGCACGCAAATGGGTGTGGTTCCGAAAGTGAAATTAATATTCTGGCTTGGTATCTTAAACACAAACGATTACACGTCAAGGAGAAAACGAAAGAAAAAACGCTATGAACGCTAACGCCACCTGTTTCGTACCACGCGAATCCCCCAGCAGCCCAAAAATGCATGGTGAGTGATGCTAAACAATAAGGAGGTGGCTGTTGTCGAAACTTGAATAATTTGCGAGGTATTCTAGAAATGTGCAAAAATTATCACTTAGATCACACTCTTCCAGACCTCGTGCGTGCGTAGCCTCCAGTACAATAAATTGTCATAGTAAGCTTCCTAGTCCCAAGGTGAAGCTTAATTCACGCAAGCAGTACAGGAAAGAATAGCATTAAAGGGCCACTGTCCAGGGAAGGCCCTTTTAAGCAAAGGAGCCCAGTGTTTCGATCAGGTACCGGAGATAGTCTGTGCAAAATGTTACAGTGACACGCGCGCCGCAAAGCATCGAAAATACAATTCAAAGCTCTCTCATGCTCTCCTTTGGGAAGCCAGCTTCCCCGTTTCCTGCGCTGGCCCGACGGGCCACAGTAATGACGTACGTACCGCGAACGATGTCCATTGGTCCGTCTCGCTGACTGACGGGAGAAGGATGGGTGTCTACCGCTCGCAGCCAGAGCGCGCTTTTCCCTCGCCACGGCCAGACTGAATCCAGCGGCGCGCGCTCCCTCGACCGTTTTTATTTTTTTTTTCGCGCTTGCGGAGAGCCACGCCCCACCTCCCGCCAAACGCGGAGGAGGAAGGGGAATTTGTATTGCGGAGGCTAGACGACCTCGGGCAGGAGAGTGAAAAACCTTTGCGAGGGAACGGAAGGAGAAAGGCATGACAGAATCGGGTGATTGCGGTGGCTGTAACTGCGTTATTAGTTACTCTTTTCAAAAACATTTTGCGGCCTTGCGTTCTAGGGGCGAAGTCTCACAGTCACCGGTGAAGAAAATATTTTTGGCCGGAGGGTGGACAGTGGGCCTTTAACCAAACGTCCCTCGGCCGAACCTAACGATGTCATTGAAGGAGTAAACTAACCACACTTAGCAATCGCTAACATAACTCACCTATAGTTATGTTACAATTTATTGTGATAGAAAAGCATCTCAGACGCTGTTTTGCCTAAGATGGCTTTGGGCCATTGAAACCGACCGTCATCATAAAAAATTTATTTGTGACATTAGTGAGCGTCTGGTCGCTTGCAGAATGAACGTCCCAAACATTATGCTGGTACGTGGATGAAATAAAGATACACACCATGCCAACAAAGCTGACTACAAAGCAACCACTCCGCTAATCTCTGCAAGACCAAGAAAGATATGCGAATTCTGGTACCAGTTTAAAGTTGTGAAATTAGTATACTTTTATTCAGGTTTTCTTCATAGCAAATATCAGGCTTCTTGAAAACTATGCTGATGTTTGCCGGCAAGAAAAGAATTTATTGCTGAAAAAAAAAGTATATTTGAAAACGTAATTTCTTTTCTTGCCACTGGATTCATATGCCTAAAATCAAGACCTGTAAGGATTTTATGGTCAGCATTAGACACTGAATGCAACGTAACCTAACCTGAATCATCAGCTTAGAACGAATTCGCTTTCCACCATACAATCTTTCTACGATTCCAACCAATAAAGGCGACTCCGCTGTTATATTTTATTCTTCATTGCCTTTCGTGCAAGCCGCTTTTCAAAATTAAACGGCGTCATGTCTACAAGAGCAAAGAATCCAAATAAGCGTTGTTATTTTCGAATGGAATTTTAACGCTTGTTGGTCATTGTGTGGATGGCAAGTCGCGAACAGCACAACACAAGTTAGGAAATGAAATAAAAGCTTGGAGAAAAGTCTATTTCCTTATGGTGGTGCTTTCTTCACGTGTGAACATTCAAAAGTCTTCGGCCTGTATTCTGGTAGCATTACACATCCTGAGGATAGAATAAAAATTTGTCTAATTGTCTAAAGCCCAAAGCCTCACAGAGTATTGCAGGCGAGAGGGAAATGAAAACATGGTTAAAAAGTGAAATATTATTACACGTGTTAAAAAGAGTAGGAAAATACATTGAAAAATTAAAATACGTAACGTCAATAGAGAGAAGACTATATATCGCGTCCCAATGGCCACAGACCAGCCTCGGGAACCAGATGTCTTTATTGAGAACGTTTTTCATCTTCCTTATTGTCTGAGTTTTTAGCTTGGTTCTTCTTTCCTTCCTCATTTTCCATATTGCCTGTGGGTATGCTCTTAAGTTATTTGACTTTCTCCGTCTTTATGTTTGTTCGTTCCTCATAGAAGAACAATCGTACAGTTACTATAGAAGGGTCGGTTAGTTGAGATGACTTTGCAAGTACTGCGTCGGTTGGGCCCATATTCACGAAAAGAAGCTTTGCTAAATCAGAAAGATCACTAAATTTTGATTGTTTCGCAATTTTGAAAGGAATATAGACCTGGCAACTCGGACTCGGGGGATGAACTGCAGATAATGATTGATGACCTAGACAAGAAAAGTAAAAAGGTAGGCTTGAAAATCAATATGCAGAAGACTAAGGTAATGTTCAACAGCCTCGGGAAGGAGCAGCAGTTTACATTAGGTAGCGAAGTACTGGAAGTAGTAGGCGAATATGTCTCCTTAGAACAGGTAGTAACCGCAGATCCGGACCATGAAAAGGAAATAACAAGAAGAATAAGATTGGGATGGAGCGCATTTGGCAAGCACTCGCAGATGATGACTAGCAGCTTACCGGTATCGCTCAAGAGAAAAGTATACAACAGTTGCATCTTACCTGTACTCACCTATGGGGCTGAAACGTGGAGGCTAACCAAGAGAGTTCTACTTAAGTTGAGGACAACCCAGAGGGCTATGGAACGAAGAATGTTAGGGGTAACATTAAGAGATAGGAAGCGTGCAGAGTGGGTCAGAGAAATAACTCAAGTTACCGACATTCTAGTGGAAATTAAGAAGAAATGGGCATAGGTAGGACATGTAGAGCGAAGAGAGGATAACCGATGGTCGCTTAGGGTAACAAACTGGATTCCAATGGAAGGAAAGCGTAGCAGGGGGCGGCAGAAAGTTAGGTGGGCGGATGAGGTTAAGAAGTTCGCAGGGGTCAAGTGGGTGCAGCTAGCACAGAACCGGGTTAAGGGGAGAAATATGGGAGAGGCCTTCGCCCTGCAGTGGGTATAGTCAGGCTGATGATGATGATGATGATAGACCTGGCAAAGCAAAGCCTGCTTAATGCAGCACAATGACTGATTAACATATATATACGATGCAGTCGAAAAGTCAAGCAAACTATGTACCGACTTTATTTAAAGGGCGTGCATTGGAGCAATTTTCGTCAGAACCCACACGGCTGAGCCCACCTGTAGACAGCAAAAACCTCAACCTAAACTACTGACGTTTCTCCCCTTTGGAAATGAAGCTCCTTTATCCACAGTTCCAAAAAGCTTGATCGGAAAGCATTCTGTTAAACTAGCAGTCGTACAGTGAACCACGTCATGTGCCCACAGACAACATAGACCAATAAAGAAGAGCAATCACCGTCATTTTATAATGCTGGATGTAAAGAGAATATGCTTACTCTAGGTACATCCTCTTTGCATCCAAATTTCCTTTCGCCCTGTGCATGTTTTTGTTTACCTTGTGCTGACACAAAAGCTGACACTTTTCTGTCCCCTCCCGCGTTCTTTGATTGCTGTTTTAAATGCGCGATAGGAATAACGTTAGGCATTTTAGAGCTTAGGCGTTTCAAACTGGTAAGCAACATAAAAAATATTGGAAGTCTTTTGCAGGCTCTAATGCGGGTCGTGCATTTAAGTGGAGTGAGCGCCACTCTTTGTTTTGCGATAACACGTGCTACTGCAAAACACTCGCGAGCTTTGCAGTGAACTTTGTCGTCTTATTGTTTCATCTTCGCCACTCCATCAAGCGCGAAAGTGAACGAACTTCAAAGTGGCAGCAGTGACGGTGACTGTGACCGATGGCTTACGCTCGTGAAACTTGGTTCAATAATAGTCGAACCACTACAAGTTCTGAGGGCGAAACATGGTATGCGCATTTGAACAATGTACAAATATTACGACAATAGCCTTAAAACAACATGTATAGAACAACAACAAACCTAAGCAGTAAAATCGTAGAAAAATGGCAGTGCAGAGTACATCAATAAAGTCAATGAAATTTCAATTCGAACTTGCTCCTGGTATACTCCTCTCTAACATGAAAAATTATTTTACTAATGCGGTCTTTCCAAAAAACAAGAGACATGCAATGTAGGGTTGTCATTAATGTTCTACAGATTTTGCTAAAGAAATCAAAAATCAGTCAAAGAAATTATACTGAAATGGCAATGCAATGAGATGTGCTAAATGCGATGTCAAATTATGTGTCGATTTAAATGTCTATTGCGAAATTGTCCCAGTACAGCACTGAATTTTTGCAACGGATGAAGCAATGCTGAGTGGTTTCTTGACAATCAGAAAAGCCGAAAACTACCTTTGACAATATGGGTGTCCTCTCTAGTATTATTTTAACCGACAAAGGGAGCTGCATGCAAGCTGAAGTTAACCTCATAGCCCACCTGAAGACGCAGAGTCTATGCCCCACTTTGACCAGCTGTGTAATAAAGTGACGGTGGATAAAAATAATTAAACGCACGGCAGAATCTGAATTGGAGTAATGCGAAAGCATGGATGCTGCTGTTGGTTTCTTTTGGTTGCTTAGTTGCTTAATTCACATCTTGTTTGCCATTATAGTCTTCGGTACCTTAAAATTGCGCGCCAATCTCTTCCTGTGCCCTTCTTTGGCTCTACTTCCGGTTGCGTAACGTCACATCCTCTACTTCACATTAATAGTCTTTGGTACTTTCAAACTGCCCGCCAATCCCTTCCTATTACTTGGTTGGTTGGTTGGTTCATAGGAAGGGAAAGGCGCAGTATCTGTCACACTTGCTCTGTGGACACCTGAACCGCGCCGTAAGGGAAGGGATGAAGGTGGGAGTGAAAGTGGATAGAGAGAAAGGGGAGCCGTAGTGGAGAGCTACGGAGTAATTTCGACCAGCTGGGGATCTTTAACGTGCGCTGACATCGCACAGCACACGGACGCCACTTCGTTATTACTTTTTTTAGCTCTACTTCTGGTTGCGTGTCTTCACATCCTTGGCGTCATATCCACTACGACACCCCTTTCTCTCTTTCTGCTTTCACTCTCACCTTCCTCCCTTCCCTTACGGCGCGGCTCAGGTTTCTATAGAACTAGTGTGGCAGATACTGCACCTTTCCTTTCCTGCGAGCCAGTTATTCTAATTATTTACCTAAATACTCATTGGCCTTATTTTTTTTTTCGGACTCAACATTACGTCACCCTCTATCGATTGACACCAATCATTAACATCTACCACTTCTCAATTACTCACAACTGCTGCGGACACGATTTTGCGGACACGTTCTGCGGAGAGAAATCTGTGAACATAGCGAAGTAATGCTTTCGCATTAAAAAAAAACAAAATATCTCACAACAATCGGTTTAGAAAACATATCTTGGAGTGTTAGGAGTCCGTAGAAATCAAATTTTGCAATCTAAAATTGCTCGTAAAAACTCGTTTCTGGGTACGCAAAATGGGCTCTGTCGCTGCATTACTACGCAAAATTCTTTTCGGCCTGTTTCCAGATTTCACGCCAATTTTTCTTCTATATGCGTACTAAGCAGTCCCGCATACAGAGTAAATTTGCAGTCACAGCAATGATAGAGCTATATTTGGCCCGCTCCGTGAACGAAACTAAGTGAAAAAGTTCTCTTTTCACCCTTCGCCTGTGCTGAGCCCAGACCTGCTGTTTTGTGGAAACTGATATGCTGAGCTCTGCTCGAGAATGGTACAGCGAAGGACAGCAATTTACAACCCACACGGGAAAGGTTTAATAAGAAATTGTGCAGGAGCAGGAGCTTTGATTCAAAAGATTAACTGAGCGAAGTTTTACAGTTTTAAGTGCATGTCTACACTGCGGTCACGATGGGGAGCGTGTTGTCGCTGAATGGCGTAATTTCGTTAAATGCTTGCGCAAGTCAGGACGAAGCCGTAGAAGCAAAAAATGGGGTCAGCCACCGCAAATTTGCTTTTCGAATCCTGAAAGGACTTCGAAGTTTTAGCGCAGCCGTTTTTTCGGCCCAGCTCTTAAGCTACTCTAGCTGTAAAATTCTTCGTATAACACCGTTCATTGCAACCAGTGTCCCATGATTGAAAGCGATTTCGCATCCTTATTTAACATTACAAAAAACAAACTGCCAGTTCCACTCAATAAAATCAGAATCTTAGGTCCTGTATTGGCTAGCTCATGCTGTTATTTTTTACTACTGTACATAGGGGTGCGCCCGACTGGCTGTTCACGCACAATGTTTATAGGGATGTGTAATCGCAGCCCTCCAATTGGATAATCTTTTGCATATGCAAATATATTCAGTATTGAAGGCAGCGCAGCCAAATTTCAAGATTTGAACTACGGTGAGAATTCCTACTTGTTAACAAGCATGACTACAAAACAGATGCGCGCTTCTTATGCACCTTCATGAGTCAAATTAGAGCTTCCTTATTGCGGCTGGTGCGACTTCATTCTTAAGATGCTACAGTGAGCATTGTGCTCCAGCAGCTGGACTACCGCGATGGCAGCGTAAGCTTCATTCGAGGGGCCTAGCACTGCACGCCCCACACACTTATGAGCGTTCACTCTTGTGGTCGAAAGCGAACGGCGGCAGCAACATATGAAGCCAGGGCTGCAAAACCCGAGTCCGATGGCACCTCGCTCTTCCCCGACCATTATGTTTATTTCACTCCCTGTTGATCAGTCTTTAGTCAAAATAAAATTGACCTTATATATGCCTAAGGCAACAATCCTCTCATGAAAGAAATTTTTCGCGTCATATTTTGCATGACATTTTAACAGGCTTGCAATTAGATATTGTGTCCAGATAATTAAAAGGAAACTTCGATGCAAAATATACTCAACGGTAACATTGTTTTTCACATTAGTTAGCAGGCTAAAGTTAAGTCGGGCTCTGCTGAAAATCCGACGTTATCGGCGCTGCCGACCTCCGCGTCGTGAGGAAAAACTCATGGGCATACCCCTGACAGGTGATACGGTCACGCTCTAATTCGCCGGCGGGTTGTGTGCAGTAATGAGACCACATAATATGTCAGGAACTACAGATTCGTACTTCTGCTTTGAGATGAGAGTCTAACTTGGACAGTCAGATGCTTAGTAAGACACGCTTGGTTTAAGGCACGTAGGCATGTTTGCACGGCTTCTGAAGCAGAAGCCTTCTTAGCTCATAGGCTGTGCAAATGTTCGCAGCAAATGTCCGCATGAACTGACAATTAAGAGAAAGTAAGTTTTCACAATCGCAATGCTCCTTGTCTAGCTTGAAAGTAGCGATGACAATGACGTTAGTGATAGTGATAATGATAATAGTGACGATGAAAGGAACCATGACCGTCATTTCACATTTACTTATTGCCATGTGCATTTCAAAACCTAAAAAACAAATTCCTAATTACGACTGTCTATTGCCTCATGACACATATAATCTTTAGGCGAAGGTACTCACGCTAGTTATGAAAACTTCGATTAGTCGATCGCGACAACTCAAAAGCACTAATTTACCGGTAGTCCTGTATGGCCACTAGCCCTGTGATGCACTGTTTCTTATGCGCCGTTCAAATATCGCCAATAAATCAACAAGCACATTTTCTCTCCGTATGAAGATTGTTTTATTCGGATCAAAATAAAAGTTCGTTTATTTTATCTACAGCGCGAGCAGCCTTGCAGCAGAGGAAGGTATACATAAAAAAAACATCAATAAAGCAACGTCACCACAGAAACAACTCAACATCGCATCAAAAGCAAAGCCAAACAAAAGGAAATATCTCGCACTACCAAAAAACTGAAATGGTCATTATAACCACAGAAAAGAAAACATCGTTAGACACAATGTAAGCAGGAGGCAACAGCTTCCAACCAGCGCAGTACACTGCCAAAGCCCTTCACACAGGAGGACTGCCGATGCCCTCAGTTACTGGTGGCATGTCTGCCTGTGCAAATATGACAAAGTTATGATAAGTAGTACTGCTAATTTGCGAGTTTTTGTGGACTGCGTATTGATAATTGCAATTTAACATCATTTGATTACTTATGGTTTGTAGTGGTTTCGATTTATTGCTTTCGACGTCGTCGGTCTGGGTAAAGGCAGAATTTAAAACCCATTTTGAAGTGTCGGAGCATCTTCAAGGCAATCGCGCTTGTGGCGTAACATGCATCGCAATGTTTACTTTCCTGTCGCTATGGACTGTTCGCACCATAATTTTAATCGGGCACCTGAGATGTGAACGCTCCCATCGAACAAAGATTCCACCTTGCTGGCCGGTAAAAGAGAATGAGTAAAATATACATGAGAGATTTGAATCCCTGGAAAGAGGGCACGATAGCTGTAATGAGAATTTATAGCAAATTCCTACTTACGGCTGTCTATTGCCTCAAGACACATCCGACCTTTCTCTCAGCGATGAATGCATTAAGGGTGCATGAGAGGGGTAGGGGAGAACAATAAAAGATGTTACTCTCAGGAAATTATCAGCGGCGCCTTCTTTATTGACGTAATTGGAATCGGTCAAAGGATGGCGAGAGTTTTCTTTAAAGAATATTCAAACTTTTCATATCTTTTCTTTTTTTTTTCTCAGTGATCTAGAAGTAAGACCCCTAATCCTTTTTGTACGAAGCTCGCAGTGCAGATTGTCTTCGCTTACGCTGTTTGTCTACTTCTTCCCATTCTCAAAAAGTTCATTTCACCAGAGTTTTGGATTCACTGTCTTTACGCTGCTCCAAAAAAGTTGCCTAAACGACAGGCTAGGCGCAGCGCTCATAAAACTAGTGCTCGTGAATCAATGCCATGGCCTAAATTACGGGTTGCACCAAGACGAGGTCATTTCCTTGCAAAGCCTCCGCCGTTGGCCACCTTTACTAAATGGCGAAAGGCAGTATATCACAGCGCAAACCTCTTTCGCTTCGCAAGTGTGGTACGCGAGAACCTTAGCCACCATCGCCGAAGCCCTAAAACCGCACCACCCCCATTAACCTGGCCTTGTCCGCCGCTCCACATCAATGCCTCCGTTCACCCAGAAGTTCCATGACGTCACAGACAGTGAGAATGAATACCCAAGGTATAAGAGCAGAGGGCAATATCGACATGCTTTGATAGTACATAGCCTTGGTGCATTGCCTCCCAGCTTTATAGATTTCTGCCGCTCCCGGTGTGTCGCCATCTCTAGTTAGATCGACGCAAAGAGACCGCAGGGAAGCCAGATTATTGAGCAGTAGAAATAACGTTCATATATCTATCTTTGATAACGTAAAGAAGAGCCCACCCTTCACAACAAAAATGGCAGAACTTTATTGGGTTGAGCCGCAAATGGCGGCTTTATGGCGGCTTGGCTTATGAAAGTGTGTGAAAGGTTTTTATGGTTAAGGTTTTTTTGCAACTTAAGAGAAGGGTAGGAGAGTGGACATGATTTTGAAATATCGCCGGCGCTGCATGAGGCTATTAAATATATTCGCGGCAGTCTGGCGGGAAATTCAAACTACTCTCTTTACCTCGTTCCAAGCCGACACACGCATTAAACTCTCGCCAATATTGTTAAACATTAAATGAACACAAAGTAAAACGTTTTTGTTTCTTAAACACCAAGAGGTTTGTGATAACGTGAATACAATATTTTTCAAATTTTGTGTCTCGTTCTCAGAGCGCCAGCTCCTACTGCAACACTTCCAGCATAATTACCTGTCAACCTTAAGACCTTCGAACCGCGCATTTTTCATCGATTCGCCAAAAGTAGGAGCAGGGCCAACACGTAGTACTTCCTTTAAACATTAAGGGCCTTCTTGCTTGCTGAAAACACAAATACTGAGATGAAATATTTCATTCCGATGATGCCAAAACTTTCCACGTGAAATCCGAAATTGCCGCAATTTATCAAATCCGCTTGAGGATGAAAAAAATAAAAAGAGCTGCAGTTACTTTAGTATGGAAAAATACTGAGCTGTGCATTTTCAGGCTACAGATTAGCCCTTTGGCGCACGGTGGAAGTAGTAGCGCAAATACGGTTCATTCTGGCCAAACCAAAGCAATAACCGAGCCATACGTTTTGCGCGAATTATGCGAAATTGCCTAAATATTGGCATGGCGTCCTTTGGCAGCGTTGAGGAATTATAGGACGCCCTCCTGCCGCTTCCAGGAGCTAGCATCGCAGATACATTCGGGTAACCATGCGCGGAAAAATCGCATGCAGTCAAATTACATTAGACATTTGTGCTAGATCGCACGGCTCATGAAAAAAAACTTGACTAATGTTGACTTATTTATTTATTTACAAATACTGCCGTCTCAGGTTTTAGACATTGCCTGAGTGGTTACAGAAAATGTAAATAAAAATCACAATATATCAATCGGCACTTGTTGAACAAACTACTAAGGTTGTAGCTGTTGCAGCGGACCAATAAGTTTATTCCACATCTCTACTGTGTGCGGAGAAAAAGAGAATTTTTCGAAATCAAGGAAAAATCTGAATCGTATAATGTTTATAGGATTGTTCCAACGGGAAACCCGTACAGAAAAACTAGTGAATGAAATGGGGGCTGCTGCACTGATTCCTGTAGCAATATAAGCCGGCACCAGTTTTGTTGATGCTCAAGGGAATTCAGGATAGCACCTTGCATTGCTTTGAAGGGAAAAAAATGCCGGTCATACCGGTTAAAAATGAATCAGATGGCTTTTTTCTGTACCGAGTCAAATTTATCTTTGTCATGCACAAAGCCAGGCGAGCACACGATTGACGCGTACTAAAGCAAGGACCTAATCTGTTAGTTTGCATTATTTAGTAGCGTCTTTTAATGTTCTTCTTAAATAGCTTATCTTTTGGAATTATTTTACGCATACAGTGTCTATACGCTTATGCCATTTTAGGTTAGGAGAGAATACTACGCAAGGTACTTAAATTTGTGGTGCTTTGTAATGTGTGTTCTGCATTTCCGCGATTGATTCATAAGGGTTGCTTTTTATTCGTAAACGTAATTGTCACTGCTTTCTGGAAGTTCATCTCTATTTGCCAAGTTCTGCTCCAGTCATAAAAGGAGAAAAACACACGTTTTGTAAAACCTGATCGTTAGCACTATACTGGTTGAATAGAAAACACAGTTATCAACGGACAACCGAAGCTTATCAGGAGTGTTAGAAATAACTTTGGTCGCATCATTAATATGCATTATGAATAAAAGCGGTCCAAGAAAAGCGCCTTAGGAACACATCGGAAAGCATGAACCGGTCATACTTGTTTTTGATCGTAGCTAACAATCTGATTCCCCAAGCGCTAATAATCTGTGATCCATCGGAGTAATTTATTCCCGTAGGTGCCCATGGAAAAATGAGGAGTTTGGCGAAAAGTTTATTGTAGCATACCTTGTCGAAAGCTTCGGAATAATCAATAAAAATGGCGTCGAGCTGTTCACGATTGTCAAGTGATGAGAATATTGTGCGTGAATATAATGAATCGAGTATCATTAGAAAAACCTGCGCGGAAACTATCATTTTGCTTTAAAATCATATTGTTATCTACTAAATAATATGCTTATGGACAATATGTTTCAGTAAATATCAATAATAATATCAATAATATTAAGTAAATATGAATAATATTGGCCTGTGGTTGCAAATCATATGTTTATTGCCTGATTTGTGAAAGGAAGAGTTTGAGCCACCTTATAAATTTGCAGGACTATTCCAGAGTCCAGTGGTTTCTGAAATATTATTGTTAGATAACGTGAACACCACTCGGACAAGCTATTTCGAAAACATATAGGGATACTACCCGGACCAGGACGTTTAGTGGTATCTGTACCATTCCAGAAGTGACGGAGCGAGAAGAGCGGCAAAAATCGACTCGCTGGAAAATATATGCTATTACTAAGCCGCAGAAAACTAGAGGAAGCCTCCTGATCGAACACAATCAGGGTAGACACAAAAAGAATGCAGTGAGGCATCAAGCATCGAATGCCATGCGAAGCATTATAGCGAATTCGAACGACTGCAGAAGAGTCGAAAGGGAATAAAAAAAAATGTGGTTTGTGGGGTTTAACGTCCCAAAGCGATTCAGGCTATGAGAGACGCCGTAGTGGAGGACTCCGGAAATTTCGACCACCTGTGGTTCTTCAACATGCACTGACATCGCACCTTAGAAGGCTGGGCTTTTTTTTTTTTTTTTTCAATTAGATGAAGAGAGAACCCGTTGTTGTACTTGCAGGGCAGGAATTGTGAGAACCAAACGGGCAGGTGAGAAGCGTAAAATGAGTTATTTGTATCCTTGTTTGAGCAGAAATATTAAAAGAAAGAAGTAAGAAAAAGAAACGTGGAATAGTGTAAGGAACGTTAACGAATACAGTGAAAAACGGCGTGAGAAGCGTAAATTACGCTAAACTGGGAAACTCCAGAACCTAAACGAAAGAGGAAAGCAACCACGTTGCATAAAATATATCGACAATAAACCATACGCATCATCTCATGCCTACGCCTTAAACTGGACTTTCCTTGTTGAAGCGACGTCACAAATATGTTTTCGAGGGAATGTTTTTAGTTTTACTGCAAGGTTTGACTCTGAACTATTTTCTTTAGTCATTTACCTTGACGTAATAGATTACGTGAGTTCATGCTCTAAGATTCGCACTTTACTCAAAGTATTGCCGTAATTATTTTGGTTAAGAATTTCACGGCTGATTGACAAAATGTTGCTCCTTGTGCATTGTTCGTTTTCATCCAATATGGCCGAATAAAAAGACGCACTAGGACGAACGACTCCATTTATGGGCTTTACTAAATTGTCTTTATTTTATATTATTCAAGCTTACAAATTTTAACTTCCAAATTACACCAATTCTCCTTCTGGCTTGATCAATTATTTCAACGGAAGCGCTATACCGCTGCGATGAAATATTTTTATTGCTTCGCGGCGTTGAAGGCAAACGCAAGGTTTTAATGTCAAATACCTTGATAATTTCTACATATTTCTGTCGCACTCGAAAACGGCTTTAAAATAGAAGAGAAATAAAATGTTTTAAAATAAATCGCTGCTAGGTCGCACTATAGCAGTACGAAAAACCTGAACAGCTGAAATCTTTAAACTTTCGGTAGCTGAAAGCAGAAAAAAAAGCGGCTTAACAGCTTAAACTAAAACAGTAAATAATGTTTTATCCTGCATAGCAACCAAACTCTACTTGCTCTCGCAGTGTTTATTGAAGCAGACAAAGCTTTCTTTTCGAGTGCAATGGACCTTAAAAATTACGACGTACTCATGTTGGTGTCGCCTCGCTGGCTTCAAAGTGTAGCTGAAAATGATTAGGGTCATGAAGAAAATATAAACATTTTGAGTTTAACTGTCTTGCTCTTTTTTTATGTTGTGTTTTTTTTTTTTCTTTTTGTTGTTGTTTCTTCACTTGCCTGCAGATCGTTCCTCAATACAAAGTCGCTGCAAAACGTTCGGCGTGTTGGCTATAAAATCCCACTGTCATTCGTTTTTCATTTCTGTACAGCGAAGCAAACTTTGAACACAACAGTTCTGCAGTTTTCCTTGCTTAGACGCACATTTCCTTCATCTGATCGCCCTCGCCACGCCCCAAAACAACTTTCTCACCCGCAAAGAGAACATGGTAGAGGCACAGCTACATTCTCCAGGTAGTTACGAAGGAATGTTTTTCTTAATTTACCTTAATATCATTGCGAATAGAACATCATGCATTGTGTGGATACCCGTACACTAGATTCATTTCTGCAAAATTCCAGAAGCAGATTGAAGCAGCCGCTTCTCGGAAAACGAGTTACTAATCTAAGCTTGTTAGGAGTGCACAAAATTGCACATAAAAACAAAATCTGTTAATCTGTCAGCTCGTATTGGGACTCGAGCTTTTTATATAGACTGCAATGTGAGTCGGAGATTCTGACTTAAAGTTTGCAAAATGAGTGTATTAAAGATACGTAAAAACTTCCTTCTCATTTCAGACACATCTGGCCTCCGAAATTCTTTATACAAAATAATAGATATTCATTGAAATAAAAATTGCTAGAAGCAACTTTTAAGGCTCTGTTGTACATTCGTGTGCAATATGTGAGGAAGAACATATTTAAGACAAAACACTAAAGTTTTCCTGAAATGTTTATAATGAATTTTGGATAATATACAGTAAGTTGAAACTTAGACAAACAAATAAAATAGGTGCTTGTCACAATATTTCGAAGTAATTAACCATTATATATTTGTGGACACTATTTGCGGTGGGGGAAGGAGGAGGGAAGCAGGGGAGGGGCATGGGCGACATTTGTGCATAAAGTGGGCCGTGTGTATTAAAAGAAAGTGCATTTAAAAAGAACACCGCTCACAACAGGGACGCATGAAATTTCGACACCGTAGGTTGCATACGTTGCGTGCAAACTGATCTATTTGAGGACTTATTTTGTTTTTAAATCTTAATTTATAAATTTATATAATAATTTCTAAATTAGCAGCGACCATTTATGGTTTTAACATTTTAACTAACACTACTGCGCACATAGCCATATTTGTAACCCACTGAGCATTTTGGAAAACCTAAACTAACAGCTTCGGTTTCCACGCATTGAAACATATTTCCTTGTTTTAGCTGTCTTTTATTTTTTTTTTCTCTTTTGTAGATTTTTAATTACACTTGCATTCATGCTATTAGGTATATTTTTGTTAGCAATTAACTACAAAAACGTTCAACGCATAAGATTTAGTCCACCTAGGTGGCCTACACTGGAGAGTTCCCACGCGAATTAAAATCCTGCAAGACTACCATTTCGATGTTATATGTACTTCAAAGATTTAACATCGTTATTTAAGGGCTTTAACTACGTGGCATAAGTGAACTCTTGATTGGGAGGCGATCAACAGTAGGTCAAGAAATCCTCCCCAAACTCTACCAATGCAGCAAGAAATGCAAAGAAAAAAAAATCGGGCAGATGGATGGGCAAAGGTAAAGGAAAGGCTAAGGGGCCTCTGTGCAACAAATGTAGCCGACTTTATTCCTTTTGGACTACGCTGTAGGGCATATGTTGCAATATGAAATATATGTTTCTGATTTTTCTCAAACAAGCGATTGCTGCCAATTCGGTTGGCGCTAACATTCGTAAATGTTTCCCCAAATCGATATTTTAATGAAACTTTGCGCACCTATTCTTCGTGTATTGGGCTGCGCAATGAACCAACATAAAATCAATTTCACGGAAGCTTTGGTTATTATAGCATTCGTTTTAAAAACATTTCGCATTGAATACCACTGTTTTTGACATCACATCATTAAAAAAATATTTGATGATATGGTAATTATTAGCACAATGATATCATTATGTGTATAACTACTAAGGATTTCGTTCTGGAGAGGTACATAAGAGTTATGATTGCTGGCATGCGAAGTATATTTCGCACGTTTTTATTTTTTTTTTACAGTAAAGGTAAAAAAAGCATTTTGCTGAATTTAAATTGCTTTATTAGAACACCAAAATGTCCTCTTTAACATAGGCCATTAATTTCTTTTTGTGTTTGATATAAAAATGTCTTTATTGGAAAGCCTTTGCTTAAAGAGGCTGCAAAATATAGTCATAAAAGCATATAACAAGAAAATCACTGTAGTGTACTGAGCCGTTTGAGAGACAGAGCACGCACTCAGCCGTCGAAAACAAACGTATTACCGCAGCTTTGAACAGCGCAGGCGCAGACCGTTTCGGTGGGTGGCGTTTCAATGTGCTGCAGTCAAGTCAATGTGGAAATAAAACTCAGTGGGGTCTCCCGGCGGCAGTGTATGCCACTCTCTGCTTTCGTGGTAGACAACGCGCCTAAACCCAATGCAATTGTGGTAATGGTTTTTCTGGTCGATACGCTGCGACACGCTTTGTGATTTTTCTGCAGAGTCGCACATACAGACTGCAAGATGTTCGTTCTGTGGGTACCTATGGCATCGTAGGGGGGTGAGTACTGCAAACATGTTGTCCCTGTGCTTGTGGGATCTATACATGTCTAAAAAATCTAAGCTCTGCAATGGGTGTTCCTGTGAATAAGTCTCGCATAAATTATCTGCTGCCCGGTGGTGAAAAGGTAGTAGCGATAGCTTAATACTACTTGATATCTGTTATCTCGTTTCTCTCTGAAAGAGTAGGTACGTCACCTGGAATCCTACGAACCACGAGCATATATACAACTGTGATAAAAATTTGCCTACTCACTCAATCTAAACGCACCACTTAATAAGACAGGTGGTAATTACACAACTCATAGTGATTCTGCAGGCAATTACGGTAGCCCTTCATAATCTGATCAGATAAACAGCGGCAGTATTGCCGATTGCCTGAAGGCTTTCTTGTTTTGCCTCTTTGTCCATCATTCATGAAACCCATTTCAAATGCTCGAATTAATAGTGCAATAAAATCATGACATTGCGTTCTTTTGCACTTGATTGCCGTCTTTTCTAAAAACAAAACTTTATTCCCCTCGCTAGTAAATGACTCATACAATTATAAATTGCAGACTGCGACGCGTATTCACTCCTAGTGCAGACTGAAGACTGATGCTTTATTAACAAGGAATATAAATCATCGCTTGTCGACAGATTTACTACTTCTCCGCGCGACGCTAGTGAGGAACGTTGAAGACAACGAATATAGTGCAGCATGAAAGCGTGAAATATATCCCATATTTCTGTCTCTTTGCTGTGAATCGTAAGGAATGACTACTGAATTTAAACTTAACACTACTGATTCACTTCCGATTAATTCCCACGCGGTGATCTACAACAGTCGAACACACATGTCCAGACCACCTCAGAGGCTCTTGTGAAAGATAGAAGAGAAAAAATAAATAAATTATATAGATTGTCGGTCCTAATATCTTCCACATGCAAGGGGAGTTGACAAAGCAAACATCTGGGCAGAGATCATTGGACCCCGCAGTTTCTTTGTGTTAAGGGTTTTGTTTACGTGCATCGCTCTCCACCCTTTTACAGCTCTAGCCCTAGACGCAAGTAGTCACCCCTGCAAGGATTCCTTAATGATTCGTTAGAGTGGTGGGTTTACATATTACCGAAAATACGCAACCATATCAAAGCACGCCGCCTCTGCCAGTTTCTGCACCATACTTGGTACAGTCGTGGCGATAACTCCAGGATAATTAGTTCATATTGCGAGATAAGGCGACGTAGAAAAAAAGAAAGCGTTAGACAAAAGGCTTCTGCATGTTTAAATAAATGTTTGAAAGATGGCTGCCAAAAGCGAGAAATATTTGCAGTCGAACTCTGGAATCTTATTCAGAAGACAGCCCCGTCGTGAACTCCTACATAATAGGAACAATTTCAGCGCAAACGAAGTAGCCAGATGGCAAAAAGAAGGGACAGAAAAAAGGGCTGACTGACAACTAATCTTTATTGAGCAAAACGTGCGCAATGAATACTAGAGCGGTGGCAGAACAGTCAAATGCAGTCAAACGCCACATGGTGTAAAGGGCCCTAAATGCGACAAAACACAAAACAGGTGATAAGGCTAAAAGATGGTGCAACTCTAAGTACTGGTAGAAAAATCATTTGGTCTAGACAAAGCATGCATATAAGAACAAGCAAGTATGACCGATAAATGAATCAGGCATTGGCGGAAGCATTGTCGGGAAAATCAGATGAGCCCACGCGGCATAGTGTAATGGTCCTAAGAGCGATAAAACAAAAAAAAAAAAGAGAGTGAGAAGATAAAAAAAAGATAACAATTAAAAATAACTCCGTTCTTGACAAAGTATAAAGCAAATATGTACATTGCCGTTGAATGAGTCAGGCATGCGCGGTAAATAACTAAAATTTAACAAAGGGCTGCTGAGAAGGCAAGTTCACTCTCATAGAGCGATGTCGACGCTTCACTCGCACACGCTGAGCCTTTATGGTTTATAAAGAAAGCTTTCTTTAATTCACTGCCTACGCTTTTTCGATGTCTATTCAGAATCAGGTTATCAATTATCCGAGGCTTGCATTTACACTTGCTCCAATGAACCGCAAGATTGGACCCAGTTCCTTTTCTGAGCAGGCATTCGTTGAAAACACTATAGGCACCTGAAACTTATCGTCAACTTTCTTCACATTATGTGCTGCTCAGTGGGCGTACGGAACAACAACTGGTCTCACCCTCCTGTTCTCCCCTAATTTATCATTTAGCGAGGTAGTAAATTTGTCGGCAAGTGATGATTTTTATTTCGTGTGAGTAAAAGATCAGTTTTATGTATGCACTTGGAGAGAATACGTGTCGCCGTGTACAATTTGTAACTGTATGGGTGGTTCACCAGCGAGACGAATAAAGGTTTGCATCGAGAAAAGACTGTAATCAGATGCAGAAGAATGCAATGTAATGCTTTTTTATTCCACCGTTAAGTTAGAGCATCTGAAAAAGGTTTCGTGAATGATGGACAAAAAGGCAAAAGAAGAAAAAAGCCTTCCGGCATTCGGCAATAGTGTCGCTGTTTCTCTGACCAGAATATGAAGGGATTGAATAATTGCCTTCAGAGTCGCTATGAATTATGTAGTTGTCATCTGTCTATTATTAAATTGCGCGTTTGGATTGGATGAGTCAGTTCAGTTCAGTTCAGGCGTTCAGTCGTGTCCGACTCTTCGGGACCCTATGGACCATGTCACGCCACGCTTTCCGGTCTCTCACTATCTTCTTAACATCACATAGCTTCATCTGCAATGCCTCGAGAATGCCATCTAACCATCGCGTTCGCTGCCTACCCCTTCTCCGGCGACCCTCAACCTTTCCCAACATCAAATCTTTCTCCAGCGACTCCTCTCTTCTCATCAGATGACCAAAGTAGCTGAGCTTTAACTTTAGAATTTGACCCTCCAATGAGCAGTCAGGGTTTATGGTCGACAATATCGACTGATTTCATCTTCTGGCAGTCCAAGGAACTCTTAAGAGTCTTCGCCAGCACCACAATTCAAACGCGTCAATTCTTCGGCGGTCAGCCTTTTTCACAGTCCAACTCTCGCATCCATACATCACAACTGGAAAGACCATAGCACGGGTTATACGGATCTTGGTTGGCAGACTAATGTCTCTGCTCTTTACTAGGCGGTCAAGGCTAACCATTGCTCTCTTTCCCAGAAGCAGGCATCTCCTAATTTCATGGCTGCAGTCTCCTTCCGAGGTAATCTTGGCGCCCAAGAACAGAAAATCTGTCACAGCTTCCACTTCTTGTCCATTGATGCTCCAGGACTTGATAGGGCAAGACGCCATGATCTTCGTCTTTTTAATGTTCAGTTTAAGCCCAAACTTCTCACTCTCTTCTTGTACGCGCATCAGAAGTCTCTTGAGTTCCACTTTACTTTCTGCCATTAAAGTGGTATCATCCGCATATCTAAGGTTGTTGATACGTTTTCCAGCAATCTTCACTCCAGCTGAAGACTCGTCCAGACCGGCCTTCCTCATGATGCACTCTGCATATAGGTTAAATAGGCAGGGCGACAGTATGCAGCCTTGCCTCACCCCTTTCTCAATCGGAAACCAATCAGTAAGACCATGTCCAGTTCTGACAGTGGCCTCTTGCCCTTCATAAAGGTTCCTGAGGAGACAGATGAGGTGAATTAGAACTCCCATCTCTTGGAGAGCTTGCCACAATCTGCTGTGATCTACGCAGTCAAACGCTTTCGCATAATCAATAAAGCAGAAGTAAATGGGTTTCTGGAACTCCCTTGCTTTTTCCATGATCCAGCGAAGGTTGGCAATTTGGTCTCTAGTTCCTCTGCCCTTGCGAAACCCAGCTTGCACGTCCGGAAGCTCCCGATCCACATACTGCTGCAGCCTACCTTGCAGGATTTTTAACATCACCTTGCTAGCATGCGAAATAAGCGCGATCGTGCGGTAGTTGGAACAATCTTTGGCACTGCCTTTCTTTGGAATGGGGATGTAAACTGACCTCCTCCAATCCTGTGGCCACTGCAGGGTTGTCCAAATCTTTTGACATAATGTATGCAGTGTGTTAACAGCGTCGTGGTTGAGGTTTTAAAGCAACTCAGCTGGAATACCATCAATTCCGCTAGCTTTGCTCTTAGCAAGGCTGGCTAAGGCCCATTCAACTTCACTCTTCAGGATGCCCGGCTCGAGATCAGTAATCACAACCGTCCTATGTTGGGTTTGCACATCCGGGTCCTTCTTGTACAGTTCTTCTGTGTATTCCTGCCACCTCTTCTTTATCTCTGAGACTTCAGTGAGGTCCTTGCCTCGTTTGTCCTTTATCACGCCCAGCTTAGCACAGAAGCTTCCTTTGATATCTTTGATTGTCTTATACAGAGCTCTTGTGTTCCTTAATTGGCTGTTGTCCTCAACTGCTTGACACTGTATGTTCAGGAAGGCATTCTTATCTCTCCTTGCTATTTTCTGAAAATCCGCATTGAGAACCTTGTATCTTTCTCTTTCCCCCATACCTTTTGCCATCCTCCTTTCCTCAGCTATTTGCAAAGCCTCTTCAGATAACCAGTTTGCTTTTTTGCATTTCTTTTGCTTTGGAACTACCTTAGTAGCAACTTCTTGTATTATATCACGAACATCAGTCCACATCTCTTCGGGCTCTTTGTCTTCTAGATCTAATTCTTGAAATCGATTCCTCACTTCCACAGCATATTCTAATGGAATCTGATCTAGATCATACCTGAAAGGCCTTCTAGTTTTCTGCGTTTTCCTCAATCGAAGCTTAATTTTGGCAACAAGAAGCTGATGATCGGTGCCACAATCGGCCCCAGGCCTTGTTTTTACTGCTTGTATAGCGCTTCTCCCTCTCTGCCGGCAAATAATATAATCGATCTGATTCCTGTACAGACCGTCCGGTGAAATCCATGTGTACAGGCGCCTCTTGTGCTGTTGAAAATGAGTATTCGCTATGGTCAGGTTGTTTTCTTGACAGAATTCTACTAGCCTCTGCCCAGCTTCATTTGGCTCACCAAGACCGAACTTGCCTGTAATTCCGGATATTGCGTCACTCCCGACCTTAGCATTCCAGTCTCCTATGAGAAAAACGACGTCTGATGATGGGGTGCGGTCTAAAATGCTTTGGATGAGTAGGTAAATGTTAATTACAGTGGAATATATGCTCGTGGTTCGTAGGATACCAGGTGACGTACCTACTCTTTCAAAGGGAAACAAGATAACAAATGAGAAGTGGTTTAAAACTAACCACTAACTTTTCACCTCTGAGTACCAAATAATGTATGCTAGATTTGTTCACACGAACACCCATTGTAGATTTTAGAATGTTTAGTGGCAAGAGTTTTGCAGTACTCACCTCCGCACGATGTCGTAGGTACCTACAGAACGAACCCCTCGCAGTCTGTGTGTGCGACTCAGGAGAGAAATCATCAAGCATGTTGCCGCGTCCCGACCGGAGAAACCATTACCCCAATTGCTTTGGGTTTAGGCGCTCTGTCTACCATAAAAGCAGTGAGGTAAATAGACTGCCGCCGGGAGACTCCACTCAGTTTTATTTCCACAGGGACGTCACTACAGCACTTTCAAACGCCACCCACCGAAACAGTCTGCACCGGCGCTTTCCAAAACTGTGGTAATGCGTTTGTTGTCGACGACTGAGTGTGTAGTCCTTCTGTCAAACGGCTCAGTAAACTACAGTGATTTCCTTTTTATATATTTTTGTCTCTCCATTTTTTTGCAGCCTCTTTTGAGCAAAAGCGTCTCACAAAAATATTTTATATCACACAAAAACAAAAAGAATTTAGTGGTCTTTGTTAAAGATGGCATTTTCAGATTCTAATCAAAAACTTCAAATGTGGCAAAAATGTTTGTACCTTTAGTGTAAAAATAAACATAAGAAATACACATCACGTTGAGGCAGTCATAACTCTTATGTACCTCTCCAGATCAAAAATATATTTCGTAGTTATATAGATAAAAATATATTTCGTAGTGATGGCGTTGTGCAATGAATCAAAATAATTGCGATATCATCAACTGTCGTTTTTATTAGGATAATCTCCAAAAACAGTAATTTTCAATGAGAAATGTTTTTTTTTTTTTTAGAACGAATGCTAGAATAATAAAAGTTTTCGTGCAATTCTTGTTTGCTCACGCAGCCCAATATACGAAGAATAAGTGCGCAAAATTTCATAAAAATATCGATTTGGGGAAAAACGTTACGAATGTTCGCGACAGCCGAAAAGGCAGCAAACGCTGTTTTGAGAAAAAGCCGAAAAAAAATATTTCATATAGCAATATATGTAATTCAGCATAGTCCAAGAGGGTTACAGTCGGCTACATTTGTTGCTCAGGTGCTTTAGCTTTTTCTTTACATTTGTTTTTGCCCATCCATCTGCTCGATTTTTTTCCTTGCGTTTCTTGCAGCATCGGTAGAGTTTGGGGAGGTGTTATTGATCTACTGCTGAACGCCTGCCAATCACCTTTTTTACGCAGTCAAATTCAGTAAGTAAAACTACTGCGAACATAGCCATATTTGTAACCCTTTGTGCATTTCGGAAATTCGACACCACCAGCTTCGATTTCCATGTACTAACTAAAAATATTTCCCTGTTTTAGCGGCGTTGCTTTTTTCTGTTTCTCATTTGACATGTCTTTAATTACGCTTGTTCTCATGCATTTATGACTAATTTTGTTTGCATTTAACACCAACAACTTTCACAAGAGCGACGCATGACTGGTAGTCTGCATGATTTTAATTCGTGTGGGAACGCTCCAGTGTAGGCTGCCTAGGTGGACTAAATGTCATGCGTCGCTCTTGTGAACGTGTTTTGCGTTAAATACAAACAAAAAATGTCTTGAATGCATGGATACAAGCGTAATTAAAGGCATGCAAACTGAGAACCACAAAAAAGCAAAGCCGCTGAAACAGGAAAATATATTTTATTTAGTACATGGGAACCGAAGTTGTTGGTATCGATTTTCCGAAATGCACAGAGGTTACAAATATGGCTATGTCCGCAGTAGTTTTAGTTAAAGTGATAAATGTTCGCTGCAAATTTAGAAATGATTGAATAAAATCATAAAGTAAAATTTAAAACAAAATCAGTCCTCAGATAGATCAATTTGCACGCAAACGCTACCAGGTTCGATCCCTGGTGCCGCCGGGTGCCCACCGGTGTTTCAATGGGTACAAGCTATGCCCCGGCCTGGTTCTCGGCTCTTATAGGGTGAAATGCTTGGGAAAGAGATCATGACCCAAATAGTTGCGCCGATGGAACAGTTAGTCGTTGCGCCATTAGTTAACCATAAGTCCGCCTCGCATGGCAGAAGCCCCTATTGGGCCCTTTTTTCTCGCAAAGTCAGACAGCCGGAAATCTGGACTTGCCCAGGACTGCAGTGATTCTGTGAGAAGTAAATTTCATCAGTGACTGTGAACCTTTTACGTCTTACCACACGCTGGTTTAGAGCGTTTCGCACTTGAAACTTCAAAGCTTTTCCGAGTTTTCGCGTGTGCAGGACACGACTCGTTTTCAGTTTTGGACCCCATGAAACACGGTAACTCGAACCACTTTTGCAGGCTGAAGGGTTCGAAACTATTTTGCCCCATAAGGAGCGCAGCGGGGTTTGCTGAGCCTCTCCAAGCACAAACCTCTGTGAGAGCCGGGCGTCAGACCGCGGGACACCCTATTTTCACCGGTGGGTGTCCGCAGTCCTCAGATAGATCAATTTGCACGCAAACGCTATAGTGTACGTGGTCGAAATGTTATGCATGCCTCTTGCGAGCGTTTTGCTTGACAAATGCAAACAAAAATGAACCTACATGTTTAGTAAAAGATATTATGGTTAGAAATTGAGATATGGTAATCAAAAATCAAGACAATGAAAACAGAATTATATTTCGGTAAATGTAAACCGAAGGGGGTTTAGCTTCGGTTTAGCAAAATGCTCGAGGAGTTATAAATTTGTCTGTACTTTTGCGAAAGTTTGAGTTGTATGGATCTTTATCCACAACATTCAGAAATATTGTGTAATTAATTAAAACAAAATTAGAAAGAGTTTTTTTCCCAAATTCACAAGATTTTAAAGTGGACGCCTACCTTACGTACTCACACGTGTTAAAGAAAGTTTGTACCCGCTCGAATAAATCATTTGGCCTCTTTTCCTATCTTCACCTGAAAACTGATGTTAAACAGTTAATACTTCTTTCATTTCCTACAACTGTGATTTTATTAACTAGCGCAAAATTTCTTTCAATGCACGTTTTTACCCGAATAAATACCTTAGGCCTTTACATGGGTGTTTCCGGACCAAAATATCGCATTTTGAATGAAAAGCGGGACAACTTCACAGTGCTCACATATCTTGGCGCTGCCCGCAACTACAGACCAAAAGACGTGAAGGTTGTTTTTTTTTTTCTTGCTTTTAGTGAGAATTAGCTCTCTCGTGCAACCAACTCCGACAACTTTGAGCCTTTCGGCAAATATTAGAAGGCATGGAACAATGGTAGCAATGGGAAATGGAAACGCGTTACCTGATCGGCAGTATCTTTAGGCAGAGACAACCTGCGAATTTTTATCAGCAGCCAGCCCTGTGATTCCGCAGAATATCCGCATTTGCTGTAAAGAAGCACTGCGACACGTTGATCGTCGGTGACGTGCATTTCACTGCTGCCTCTAAATGCGCCTAACAAAACTATAGCTCCGTCACGTCATGTACGTTTCCTCTTCGAGTCTAACGTATTTTGATGTTGTATCTAAAGGAAAAAAAAACGAAAAAAAAAATAATCCACGTTGCTACGCAAAGATGCCGAAATAATTATCTACATTCTGTCTGTTTTTATTCCCGCTGCAGTGACCCGGGTTCATAGCACTTTGTAGTTTGCACGGGTCCATCTGCCGACGTAAGAGCTTTTCAGTCAGTCCTCGACAGCGAATCGTCGTCCAAATACAGACTTGGTCTCCCGGCTTGTACTCAAGGCAGCGTAGACGTGATTTGTAACGCCAAGCGTCATTTAGTTGCTGATCTTTAATACGCAGCCGGGCGAGTCGTCGGGCCTCCTCAGCACGGTTAAGACAACCGGACCCGTCGACGTTGCCCTCTTCCGTCACGTGCGATAGAATCGCGTCGAGCGCCGTTGTGAGCTCCTTGTCATACATGTTGAAACGCTGTCGCCCTTGTTGTTTTCTGGACGGCGGTGTTAAAGAAAAAGATCACGTATGTCTTTTTGTTCGTTATCCACGTAGAACTGCAATGAAAAACGGTTAGCACAACTGACTTGTGACAGGAGCATAAAAGTTGGGACAGGTGGCCCTATTGTCGCCGTACGCGCCGATAACAATAGTTCAAGCAGGTTCCATTTTCTAAAGGAGGTTTAATTAGCAGAAAGCAGTGAATGCCCAGGATAACCCATCTGTAATACTATATCTTATGTGAAAGCTCACGCACACCTTATCGGAGGAATCAGGCGTCGACGTGGCTACGGTTATCTTTGAGTTGAGCGAACCTGTATGTTTATCACTTCTTTCACTTTTAAATGTTCGCTGCACGATGCACTGTCAAAAGCAATGCGCGGCAATTCGTATACGTCACAGAGCAACAAAAGCTCAGTTCAGGCGTTCAGTCGTGTCCGACACTTCGTGACCCTATGGACCATGTCACGCCACGCTTTCCGGTCTCTCACTATCTTCTTAACATCACATAGCTTCATCTGCAATGCCTCGAGGATGCCATCTAACCATCGCGTTCGCTGCCTACCCCTTCTCCGGCGACCCTCAACCTTTCCCACCATCAAATCTTTCTCCAGCGACTCCTCTCTTCTCATCAGATGACCAAAGTAGCTGAGCTTTAACTTTAGAATTTGACCCTCCAATGAGCAGTCAGGGTTTATGGTCGACAATATCGACTGATTTGATCTTCTGGCAGTCCAAGGAACTCTTAAGAGTCTTCGCCAGCACCACAATTCAAACGCGTCAATTCTTCGGCGGTCAGCCTTTTTCACAGTCCAACTCTCGCATCCATACATCACAACTGGAAAGACCATAGCACGGGTTATACAGATCTTGGTTGGCAGACTAATGTCTCTGCTCTTTACTAGGCGGTCAAGGCTAACCATTGCTCTCTTTCCCAGAAGCAGGCGTCTCCTAATTTCATGGCTGCAGTCTCCTTCCGAGGTAATCTTGGCGCCCAAGAACAGAAAATCTGTCACAGCTTCCACTTCTTGTCCATTGATGCTCCAGGACTTGATAGGGCAAGACGCCATGATCTTCGTCTTTTTAATGTTCAGTTTAAGCCCAAACTTCTCACTCTCTTCTTGTACGCGCATCAGAAGTCTCTTGAGTTCCACTTCACTTTCTGCCATTAAAGTGGTATCATCCGCATATCTAAGGTTGTTGATACGTTTTCCAGCAATCTTCACTCCAGCTGAAGACTCGTCCAGACCGGCCTTCCTCATGATGCACTCTGCATATAGGTTAAATAGGCAGGGCGACAGTATGCAGCCTTGCCTTACCCCTTTCTCAATCGGAAACCAATCAGTAAGACCATGCCCAGTTCTGACAGTGGCCTCTTGCCCTTCATAAAGGTTCCTGAGGAGACAGATGAGGTGAATTGGAACTCCCATCTCTTGGAGAGCTTGCCACAATCTGCTGTGATCTACGCAGTCAAACGCTTTCGCATAATCAATAAAGCAGAAGTAAATGGGTTTCTGGAACTCTCTTGCTTTTTCCATGATCCAGCGAAGGTTGGCAATTTGGTCTCTAGTTCCTCTGCCCTTGCGAAACCCAGCTTGCACGTCCGGAAGCTCCCGATCCACATACTGCTGCAGCCTACCTTGCAGGATTTTTAACATCACCTTGCTAGCATGCGAAATAAGCGCGATCGTGCGGTAGTTGGAACAATCTTTGGCACTGCCTTTCTTTGGAATGGGGATGTAAACTGACCTCCTCCAATCCTGTGGCCACTGCAGGGTTGTCCAACTCTTTTGACATAATGTATGCAGTGTGTTAACAGCGTCGTGGTTGAGGTTTTGAAGCAACTCAGCTTGAATACCATCAATTCCACTAGCTTTGTTCTTAGCAAGGCTGGCTAAGGCCCATTCAACTTCACTCTTCAGGATGCCCGGCTCGAGATCAGTAATCACAACCGTCCTATGTTGGGTTTGCACATCCGGGTCCTTCTTGTACAGTTCTTCTGTGTATTCCTGCCACCTCTTCTTTATCTCTGAGGCTTCAGTGAGGTCCTCGCCTCGTTTGTCCTTGATAACGCCCAGCTTAGCACAGAAGCTTCCTTTGATATTTTTGATTGTCTTATACAGAGCTCTTGTGTTCCTTAATTGGCTGTTGTCCTTAACTGCTTGGCACTGTATGTTCAGGAAGGCTTTCTTATCTCTCCTTGCTATTTTCTGAAAATCCGCATTGAGAACATTGTACCTTTCTCTTTCCTCATAATTTTTGCCATCCTCCTTTCCTCAGCTATTTGCAAAGCCTCTTCAGATAACCAGTTTGCTTTCTTTAATTTCTTTAGCTTTGGAACTACCTTAGTAGCAACTTCTTGTATTATATCACGAACACCAGTCCACAACTCTTCGGGCTCTCTGTCTTCTAGATCTAATTCTTTAAATCGATTCCTCACTTCCACAGCATATTCTAATGGAATTTGATCCAGATCATACCTGAAAGGCCTTCTAGTTTTCTGCGTTTTCCTCAATCGAAGCTTAATTTTGGCAACAAGAAGCTGCTGATCGGTGCCACAATCGGCCCCAGGCTTTGTTTTTACTGTTTGTATAGCGCTTCTCCATCTCTGCCGGCAAAGAATATAGTCGACCTGATTCCTGTACAGACTGTCCTGCGAAGTCCATGTGTACAGGCGCCTCTTGTGCTGTTGAAAATGAGTATTCGCTATGGTCAGGTTGTTTTCTTGACAGAACTCTACTAGCCTCTGCCCAGCTTCATTTGGCTCACCAAGACCGAACTCGCCTGTAATTCCGGATATTTCTTCACTCCCGACCTTAGCATTCCAGTCTCCTATGAAAAAACGACGTCTGATGATGGGGTGCGGTCTAAAAGGCATTGTAGGTCCGCATAAAATCTCTCAACGTCAGCTTCTTCAGCAGCAGTGGTCGGTGCATAGACTTGGATAACTGTTATGTTGAAAGGGGGACCTTTGATCCGAAGTGAAATCATTCGGTCGTTTTTGGGGTTGTACCCTAGCACTGCTTTGCCCATTCTTTTGTTTACTATGAGAGCGACCCCATTCCTTCTCTTGGATTCGTGCCCACAATAAAAGACATAATGGTCGCCGGAGTTAAATTCTCCCATTCCGGTCCACTTGAGCTCGCTGATACCCAAGATATCAATGTTCAATCTGTCCATTTCTCGCTTGACGATATCCAGTTTACCTTGCGCCATAGATCTTACATTCCATGTTGCTATGTGATGCTATGTGATAGCTAAAGTCTATCAAATTTTGGGGTTTTGTGAAAGGCTGGGATTTTGAAAATACGGCTACTTTCGGCCCCAGCTCAACAACAACAACAAGAAAGTCGACTGATGTGCGCTGCAACTTTGGCGCATGATTCTACGAATAAGCAATGCTCAAGCTATCATTTAAGATGCAAGCTTTCGGTAACGCTGCTTTCTACCGACCACCTTCCCTTAAAAAAATAAATTAATCTCCTGGTACTCCACCTATCGACGAGCGTGGTAGCAACAGTGCCGCGTATCAGAACTTTTCTGCTCCGGTCACAAGCCACTTATACTAATCGTTCTTCCGTCGCGGTTCTACATGTTAAACGTGTCGGTGATAGTTTTGTTTGCGCTATATTACTTCGGCGGCTTGTATGACAGCAGTTCAGGATAGCTTGCATCAGCTCTGCCGTAAATGATGTTGCCCTGTCCGTGATGAGCACTTCTGGGGAGCAGTGCCCCTAGAGAACGTGTTCGGGAAAATCTTCGCAACTTCTTCGACAGCACCATTAGGTAAGGATTTCGCTTCGCCGTAGCGGGTGAGGTAGTCAGTGCCCACGATTATCTACTTGTTGCCCGTGGATAAAGTTCGAAAGGGGCCTAAGAGATCCATCCCAATTTGTTAAAAAGGCATGATCGGGGACGGTTTCGGGTTCATCAGCCAGGCTAGTCTCATCGGCGGCTTATCTTGCGTCGATGACACTCACGGCACGTTTTCATGTAATGGGCAACTATGGCAGGCAATCTCGGCCGGTAGTACTTCTACTGAACTCGCTGCAATCTGCACGCAAACTCCAGATGGCCTGCTGTCGGGTCATCATGCCCCCAAAATAACTAAGCAATTCAGGTGCGGCGATAGCAGAAAACGTGCTCGCTGATAATCGAACAGAGAATGCCTGTTGCATTAGGCAGTGCTCAATTTAAAGTCTGCGCCGAGTATCGAGATAAACCAGCTAAGCAATGCCGGAAAACTATGGAATAATACAGAAAGAATTGTGCTTGCCTGCAATCCTTTTAGACTAATATCGGCGCATTTAAAGCTACAAACAAAATTATGAAGCTGTGCTTCGCAACACGAAGCATGAACAAAGGGCACAAGATTGTTCCGTGCCCTACCGCCACAGGTATTAAGCCGCGCGCCAGCAGCTGTTGAAAACAACAAAAATTTCAAAGGTTTTCGGCATTACTGTTCAATGAGCAAAATATGTTCATATACTTTACATATGCTGCGTGTTTACTACAGTAAATTCCTTATTGCCTATTGCTTGTTTGCGTTATGCAAAGTCGAAAATGTTGTGCAAAATGTGCTCACACCGGATCTATTGCAGTGCAATCAATGTGCGTTATGCATAGTTATCTTATATATGCATTTTAATTATGTCGTTTAGTTGTAAACCTGGTTACATTGCATCTGCTTTATTGTTTACATTTTCTCTGCTACACTGTGCTGCCATTATAGAAGAGGCCAAAACCCCTGTTAAGCTGTTCTTAAAGCTCTTTCTGCTTCTACACTTCAAATGAAAATAAAATTAACAATGAATTGAAATAGATTGAATTAGGTGTGGAACGTAAGTAATACCTGAATTGTATAAATTGATTTACACAAAATTGTATAGAACATAAAGCGTGAAAATTAAAAAAACTAAATTTATCACTAGACCGTGTTTGCAGGAAATTAGTATATGAAGATGACATATACTCAGAAAACACGACAGGGAGGTTCATTTCATCTAGATATATAAGATAATAAGACGGAATAAGACAATATAAAGAAAACGCCGGATTCACAATCTTTTTGGGTAGTACGGTGAACACCACTATGAAATGAAAGAAGTTTGGTTTTTCACATGCTTATTTTTGTTGTTTTACAACATGTTTAGATCACATTTTGTTTGTCAATAATGCTTACTTTAATCATCGTTTTTCTTCCTTCCATTTCAATGGTGATGCATTTATTATCAGTAAGTATAAGACTAAAATATTTAGAAGCTAATTCGGTGTGTCCCAGTGTTGATTCAGATCTTTCGGAAGTGATAAAAAAAGACGCAGCCAGCTTTTTCCTAGAGTAGGCGCAAACAAAATTGTGCGTTCTAGCACTGCCCGCTAACTTTCAGAATGAATTGGTAAGAATTCTCGCTTCGAGGTAACCTCTTCAGATCATGACAGCCGTCACCAAAACCTTTCTGAAGAAAGTATAGGCATGCCACTGAACACTAAATCAAATTAATGGGACAGTACTTTGCGCCCGGAAGTTTCTCCTTGCATAAAGTGTCATACAACATGAAGAAGATTAGGAACTGGTACGATGCACTACTCGTTACGTTTCCAGCGGCGCGCAGCCGTGTCGTCTTCGTACCTGTGGTGTGAGGAGCCTGCGGGGCTGGCCTTTTCGACTGCGTGGCTTCTTCTTCTACATCGTACACCTGCTTCTTCTTCACACGTCTAGCAAACTTCATTCGTATTGTTGCATACCTCTATAAATTTACCGCACTGCCTGACACAGCGCAGCACAGCCTACCCTTCCCCCTCCGCCGATGACCATCTGTCTCGTCTCCTCGCACGTCCCTCTTCAGATTGTCTTTGTCACCTTCGTGTCGCCTACAATTATGTGGACTGTTTACTCAAACCTAATGTCCAGCTATGCATCGTTAGAAATAGCGTTATACGTATCCGCTGTTAGCACTATGAGTGCCGGTTCTAACCGATCTCAGTAAATAGTTAACTTCACGGAACTTCTCCCTTTACAATGTTATTGACACCTTCGTGTCGTATAGACCCGCTTGTGGTGTCCTGGAGGTTGGCATACATCCATGAAAGAGTCGCCCGCTTTCACTTGTCTACTTTGGTTTAGCGGTGTTAAACCTTCTCTTATTTTTTTTTTCTTGTCCGACGATTCTCTTGAAACTGTGCTATCACATCCAAAGAAAGGAGACAAGAAGGAGAGGGTGTGGAAAAGGATACAAGACACTGTGTTCGATGCGCATCAGGAAAGGCCCAAGAACTATCACTCTTTTCTGTGTCCCACAGGTGAAATAAATCTTATATAATCAGCAGACCCTGTTAAAAATAAAATCACTTTTTGTAGAGCGTTCGTCCCCAGATTGAATATTGCTCTGATGTAATACTGTTTCTTCGTACAGTTATCCTTCAAGAAAGCGATCAATCATCCCAAAAGATCGTATGACATAGTGCTTTTCTTCGTTTTCATGCAGGAGTTGAAATTAGCATAATATTAATATTCATTTTGAGAGCTATGTCATTAGTTTCACTCAATTACCAAACCACCAGATTGCTACTGACACAAGCAATAATCAAATTTTTTGCAGGCTAACTCAACATGGAGGTACAAATATTTATTATCATGTTCGAACTACAGGTTTTGAGAGCGCGTTTAAACTAAGGCAGAATGCGAGCTGTGAGCATGCCGCTTTGTGAGGTTTCTAACATATCCTCTTCAATCGTTGGCTCGGTGCTGCGAAATGTTTGTAGAAAACCAAAAACCTATTGAATCACATGAGACATTTAGCGTCCCCCTCCTCACTTCAGGTCACGTATAGGTATGCTAGTTGCACTGTGGCGATGAGGTTAGGTTTTGAGTGGCGTTTTGTTGCTCGTTGTTATGCACGTGGTACCAACTGCTCTTTCAAACTGTCACAGTGGCATGTCACAGTCACTGTACATGTCACAGTGGTTCTGTCTAAGCCAAAATTTTCCGTCGGGTTCTAATTCTTGGGGCAAAAATTACGAGATGAAATAATATCAGTAATAGTTCTCCCCTTTCCTTTCAATTGGCGCTCATATGCTTGCTTACCCCGCTGGGGTGGCGCAGTGGTTACGGCGCTCGACTACTGTTCCCAAGGACGCGGGATCGAATCCCGGCCTCGGCGGCAGCTTTTCGATGGAGTCGAAAAGCAAGGCGCTCGTGTGCTGTGCGATGTCAGTGCACGTTAAAGAACCCCAGGTGGTCGAAATTTCCGGAGTCCTCCACTACGGCGTCTCTCATAGCCTGAGTTGCTTTGGGACGTTAAACCCCACAAACCAAACCAACCAAACCAAACTCACTCAATCTTCCATGCTCGCCCTTAAATCCTTCAAGCTCATAGTTGCATATTTTAATAATGCTCTACTACAACCTTATCCGTGACTATATATTATCCGTGGCCAGCAGCTCTGCTGTGAAATAATTTGATACTTGAATTTATATCGGTAATAGATGATTACTATACACGGCATCACCCTTGAATCTCCACCTTAGCAGAAATAGCAGTCTTAACACCAGATGGCAATTTCAGCACCGAATTCGTTTTATTGCTCTGCTGTGTCTTCATTCCGCATAGTGATTCGTCAATAAATTGCATTTTTTACTTAGTACCTTCAATGGTCGCAATTTCTAGCGTCCTTCAACATTGTTCCTAATAATTATACAGGCCAAGCTATTTAAGGGGTCAGATAACACACACTTGTTTGCAAGCCTACTCCGCCTGTTCCTTAGAGCGAATCTATGGACACCTTTTAGGGGCAGTGTTTAGGGAAAGGGTACTCATGTGTTTATAGCGCTACTGGGACAATCCATTATATCCTGCCTATTCGCCGAAATAAGACATATCTCAGAATGTATTATTTGTGTCGGCATGCAGTTTCAAAACTAATGCAAGGAATCATTAGAAACTTGAAGCTGAATCTTGTGTTCGTGTAGTTTGTCAAAAACCTTTAATCATGTTTCTTCTGTCTGTGCACTTAATATAGACATGGATAAATTAGCTCCGTAGACTCCCTGTGTAGTCTCTGTTCGATAAACAATTTTCGAGTTAGCTCGCCGAGCAGTTTTTTGTTTAGTGCGTGGATGAAGTGGCACTCCGCGAACTTTACGACTCTCTCAGAAATATTTTGCATTGGTGGTTTCTAACACGGCAGGGATTTGTGGGTGGTTATGAGATATGCGAATTATTTCGACATCACTTTTCTCGCACTATGACGCTGAGGACCAGCACTTCATCCAACGTTGTTGAAGACATGTCAATGAGCCTCAGTTAACGAGCGCAAAAAACGGACATGGCAGGGAAGGTGACAACACGACAGAAGCGCCCACTCGGAGCTCCAATCTTTATTCGAACAATACTAAACAGCTTTCGAGAACACCAGAAAGCACCAGGTACAAAAAAAAAAAAGGAAATTAGAAAGTGGAAGACCAGGAATCCTACTAGAGACAGGGTAACACGCCTATGACCAAAAACATCTAATTACAAAGCAGTGGACATAAAAAAATCATGTGGCAAAATCAAATATATTCGACGGCGTTTAGGGTGACTCTTTAACACGCAGGTGAACTGTATTTGACAAAAGCATAGTAGTGTTCTCAAATATGGCGCAGATCACTTGCGTTTTCCAAACTGCTCAATATTCCGGAAGTAGTCGGTCTTAGTTAAAGGAATTATTTCCGCTCCATAAGGCGATATGTTTTGGCAGCGGCCGGTTTGGCCGATGTCAGCATGGCAGTAAGTCATCGGAATTTCGTAAACTAGATCTTTGCCACACAAAACAGATATTTTTGCTTGCCTGACCCAACATACGTTACTGGTAGAACGGGGTGTTGCATCCCCCGGATTCCTGACGGTCACAGACGCTTGCGAAAATTTAGGGGGGGGGGGGGGGGGGGGAAACATCATTAGCCGCAAAATATCCACCTATTTTGTAATCTAACGTGAAGTTCTATGAATGTGCAGGGCAAAGGCAGCCGTTTTTGTTTTCATGTTGGCGACTATTTCTGTACGTGTGGAATCTGATGATGTTACGAGCGTCTCGCATAGATTTGACAGGGCGTTTTCAGCGAACCGCGATACTTTTAACCTAGGTACCTTTCATAAAAAGCTTTTTGAGGATTATGAAGATGTTTTGACGTCTGTATGTGTGTGAAGGCTTATCTAAGGCAAGAAACACATATACCATTTGTATCCGGTTTTGAGCGGCTTAGAACATCTGCGGATGAGACGCCACTAGATATTATACGCCAAAAAGTGCAAACTGAGACCTAAATACTGAAACTGAGACCTAAATACCGAAGCTTGTGATCGTTTGGGAGTTATAACTTGTGAAAAATCCAGAGCCATTTTCTATAATCATATATATAAGATATCAACGACACACTATTGAATTTGACTGCATTCACGTACCTAAATATGAGAGGGTGAAGGTCGTTGAGGTTTGCTTTTATATTTCATTCAATACTTTTCAGAAATATATATCGTAAGGACTGTGCCAAACTCTAGAGCCAATGCATCCACAAAAACATTGGACATTGTAGTGGTTGCACCACAGCGCATATGCGGGCTCCTAATAAAAAAATAGTTATTCAAGAAAATATTCAACCAACGTCCGACGATTAGATATGAGTTGATTTCAACATTGTCCTCAAGGATGTAGCAATGTACAGATTCCAGCAGTGGGTTGTGGGGCAGAGAATAGAATTGATTTTTAATATTTATAGAAAGGTGAGACAGCCACCTGTGTTTTCATTATTTATGTACTTGACAACACGCTTCGAGTTCTGCACTAAAAGAGTACAGTAATTAGCGGCGAGAACAGGTGCCGCTGAAGTAAGCCGAGAAGAGTGCGCCTCCACGTTCCGCGCTCAGACACAATGGCGCAAAAAGGCAGATCAATTTTTGTGACTCCTTAATGTGAAAAAATTCCAAGTTGTAACGTTTTGACTTGCGGGCAACACATACGATGAGAGTAAATTAATGTGTTTTAGTAGGTCTTCAGCATATTTTATTTTACTTTCACATGCCGAACAGGCACAGCTTTGAATACAGTTACAGCTTCAGAGTCCTTATTTAAAAAGAACCTAACCACTTCATTACAAAGAAATCTTTTCGGCGAAATGGCGATACGGACATTGTTGGAAACAAGGCAATTTATGGCGAGCCGCTTCTCGTCTGCAATTTCGGGGACGGCATTCTTAAAAAGATGGCGCTATCCTAAACGTACATCTCTCTTTTTCCGTTGGTTGCCAAACGGGCAACATTGCTGGCGGTAACAAGCTGAGCCAGAAAGAAAACTTTTGTACATATTTGAGGACGTCCATGTAGTCAGTTGACAATTCCAAACCTCATAGTAGTACCACCTTTCCCTCCGGAGCACGTGCTCTTCTCCACTTGGGCAGGGTTGTTCACGCGGATTTCCGAAATAACTCCATCATCTAATCTGATGCCACTCTCCACGAAGAAAAGGCTCCTAACGCTAGTCCGTAGCGTACCAACCTGGTCAACTTGTCATCTTAAGGCAATTTACTTAAAAATCTGATGTTTGTAGTCACTACATCTTAATCATGTAACAGATATTTGGACCATACGGAGAGCCTAGTGAGTGTTCAATTGAACAAAAAAAAATGTTATTCATTCACATCTAGTCTCTTTTTTTTTTTTTTTTTGCAAAGATCAAACTATGTGCGCCATGTCGAATCGAAATGCCCTTTTTGGCGTCAAAAAGCAGCGTTATTCGAAAGACATGGCTTAGTTATCGTGAGCACTACCCCAGCAGCACTCTTGTTCACCTACTAATCTAACTTTCATTTAAGCAAAGAATACATGCCAATCTTATTGTTCGGCTATCGCAACCAAGGGGAAGAAAAACCCACGGTTTCCAAAGAAAGAAATTCCTTGCTTATTCAAATGTACCATCATAGACGACCAAGTGCTCCGAGTTGAATGTCAACCAACTTGTGCGCAAATCGGGATGGTTGCACGCTTGGCGTTTTAAACCTCTGGGCTTATACATGCTTTTTTTCTACATGTTGTTTATGCAATGAAAGACGGTCGCATGTGCGTGGCAATTTTCAAAGACGAGAAAGAAAACAAGGAAAGAACTCCAAACTAATCTATAAGCACAAAGCACATGAAAGCATGGTGCCAGCACTAAAGCAAGACTGCATGAGCGTATGAGATTATGGGACCACCATACCGAGATTTTATTAGGCAAGTACTTAGAAGAACTGAATATATCTAGCGTTAAAACGCGCGATAATACCTCAATATTGCCGTTATGCTGTCATCATGAAAGAAAAGTAATATAATAAATAAGTATGTAGTAGCCTTGTCTATTACGAACATCTAAAGATGCTAAATTGTAATAGTGTTCCAAAAAAAAAAAGTGAATATTTTCTTAGAAAAGAGGCTTTGCCACACTATTAGTCCATAGTAGGCAAAGCGCGCTTTACAGAGCGCTTAAAAAACTGCAGGAAGAGCGCGATAAATTACTGTTATGGTCGACAAAGTGAATGAGAGCCAAGGGGGTTCACACAGAGGTGTATAATTCAGTATTGCGGTAATTATGTAACCAATTAGTGTTGAGCAGGTACCTTCAGTCAGAATACATCTAGATGGATTATAACTTTGTCAATATATATTTTTGCATGAGGCTCAATTTGTTCAAATCAGATGGCCAGTAGCAATCATTTCTTCTCTTCGGTGCTGGTCCTGAGCTTTTCACTTTCTTAGCCGTCGTCGAAAACCAAACGAGGAAGCCGAGGTCTTCCAATAAACGAATATGCTAGCATCCCGAAGTACAGGGGGAAAAGGATGAATTAAACCCTAATCCGAGCTGATTGTTTGCTAAATCCAATTCAGTCAGCCCTGCTTTCCATCGCCCTTTACACAGACAGTAGCCCTACAAAGGCTAAGAAATGAGAGCCTCACACTCCCACTCAATTCACTCTTTTTTGAGACGTGGTTGAAGTACCCACTTAGGCTTGACGGAAACAGTTCGCATTCCTACTACTAAATCGGTTTTATACAGAAACTATATCTCAATATTATCGCCTGCGTAATATGCAGTGAGAGATGCATTATTGCTCGTTTGTGAATTATATATGCGCTGTGTTCCGGATGTCTATATACGACCACGATCACGTTGCCTTGCGCTTCATATCGCATTATTTGCAAAGTACTCGACTTCGATTTGAGGAGCCTTCTTAGGCAAGCTTTTAGAACGTGCCTTCCTTGCCTAAGAGTAGCAGGTTTGACATGAGAGTCCAACTGTTCCGGTCAATTACATTCCCCTGTCACCCTTACATGTGAAATGAGCTGCTCTAGTTGGCAGCTCCTTGGAACTCGAGCATGCCATGTAATCATATGACGTCACACAACTCGCCGATCAATTAGTGCCCGGCCACCATTAGAAGTGCTCACAAAGTGCGACGACTCACAACTCTTCATACAGAAGATCTCCCAATTAAATACCTGCAAGGTTTATGCTATTACACAAGTATACTGATTCGGCAGAAAATTCAACTGGCACCTTCATATTCTAGTGTAGAAAACTAGTCAGCTTTTAAAGCAGGTACGTTTTCATTGATCATTTTAGGGGTGCGCACTAAAAGAAATTTTCTCTTTCGTAGTTTCCAACTACCTTTGTCAAACTACAAGAAGGAAGAAAAAGTAATGCAAATACCTAATATCAGGTCTTCACGATGAAGTGCAGAAACATGAAGGGGCGCGCAGTCAACCGATAACTGCCCGCTTCTCTCTAGAAGTGCAACAAACTGCACAGAGCGGGAACAAGGATATCCATGAGGCCTTTATTATTAATCTTTGACCGGTCGGGGAAGCAAACAGCTTATTTTAGATGCAGCCAAGCACGTGAGCATCTCCCGTATCCCTGGCTCCTAACGTGCACATACGGTTGAGTGAAAAATTTCGCGTCTTATCATCCTTCCTCGGTGTCTTCTAGCCGCATTCTTTGAGCCTTACCTCGGTAGTGTTCACGCGAGAGTAGTAGCAGCTCCTTACTTGATCAGGCGGTTATGAATGTGCATATTTTGCGGACTAGTTGCTTCGGGACAAAAGAGCTTGGTCGGCTAAGGAATGGAGCGTGATTAAAAACGCTGAGCTAATGAGCCCACCGCCAAAGTGTGGTGATTAATTTCAGGGAGCTCTTTCACTTGCAAAGTTTCCTAGACTTCCTCTTCCTCTTCAGCCGCACTGCCATGGCTGAGTGGTTAGGGCCATAGTTTTCTTAACTTCATGGTTAGGGCACTCGGCTGCAGTGCACGAATAGAGAGTTCAATCCAGGGCATGGCTGCCGCGTTTGAATAGACATGAAACGCAAGGTGTGTGCGTACGCGCGCGCGCGTGTGTGTGTGTGTGTGTGTGTGTGTGTGTGTGTGTGTGTGTGTGTGTGTGTGTGTGTGTGTGTGTGTGTGTGTGTGTGTGTGTGTGTGTGTGTGTGTGTGTGTGTGTGTGTGTGTGTGTGTGTGTGTGTGTGTGTGTGTGTGTGTGTGTGTGTGTGTGTGTGTGTGTGTGTGTGTGTGTGTGTGTGTGTGTGTGTGTGTGTGTGTGTGTGTGTGTGTGTGTGTGTGTGTGTGTGTGTGTGTGTGTGTGTGTGTGTGTGTGTGTGTGTGTGTGTGTGTGTGTGTGTGTGTGTGTGTGTGTGTGTGTGTGTGTGTGTGTGTGTGTGTGTGTGTGTGTGTGTGTGTGTGTGTGTGTGTGTGTGTGTGTGTGTGTGTGTGTGTGTGTGTGTGTGTGTGTGTGTGTGTGTGTGTGTGTGTGTGTGTGTGTGTGTGTGTGTGTGTGTGTGTGTGTGTGTGTGTGTGTGTGTGTGTGTGTGTGTGTGTGTGTGTGTTACAAAGAGAGCATAGGGAAAGGAAGCTTTCTCGCCACGTGCAGCAGCGCTTGCATAACAACCACAGCGCCTTTTTTCATAGGGCACCGATCGAGATTCGATTTCCAAACATGTCATTTGCGTGGAGCCATCATGTAAATCCCAGACACCCCTAGCAAACGACAATCTCTGACCCCACACGAATAACAGAAGCGCGATCATTAAATATAACGAGAGTCCTTACTGCGCACTGAGTGCGTAGTGATTGGTTATCCATAAAGAGGAGCAAGGGGCGGACGACCCAATGCTTTCTTTTCGCACTTCGACATTGCCCCAAGTCATTGCTGTGACGGCAAACATGAACTTAAGCAGGCGGGTTATATGAATTAGTAGAACGAGACAAACAGTTAGCTTGTATTGTAATCACCTTACAATCAATGCATGCTTTCCATCAGCTGCTTACGAAGAAAAAGCGATCGCGAATTCGGTTGTCTCAAGAAAATATTGAGCGGAAAAAGCAGTCACCATATTTTCTCTTTTCACCAGCAAGCATGATCGAAAAGTGATTATTCGCACGGAAATTTTCTAACGGGACCTTGAACGGCTCGTAACTAATGATGATCATGGTGAAAATACCTGAAGCGTTATTCTATCACTCATCTTCCAGCAATTGCTTACAACATAGTAATTACCACACTGCTGGAGAATAAGTAAAATCATCTCTGTATTCAAATCGTTCATCTCCGTATAATTATCTCCCTATTTCACTGAGATGCATTGTCTTGTGCATGATACATACTCCCATAATTGTGCCTTCTAGCCATTAATTTTTTGGAACTTAACCAGCCCGATTTTTCTGAAGGTCACCCATGCGAAACTCAGCTTGCCTTCTTTGTAGTGCAGTTCTGAGCAGCCTTGTCTAGAGCACGGTGGTCTAGAGTGGGCCGACGATCATCTGCTGAGCAAGTCAGCGCCATCTAGCGTTAAGCTCTAGACTCGAGTTATGCTTCCGGTGAGCATGCGCGGAAAAGCGAAAGGACACTTGCTCATGTCTTCCTTGTCTATGTCTTCGCCTTGCGACTTTGTTTCGTGCAACCAGGGCCGCGCTGCCTGCATTTGTTATGCTATAGCGAGAACCAGGGCGTCGCTATGCCGCTGTGTTTCACAAATTTAACGAGACGGCGATGCGAGGAATTGCGAGTGACAGCGGGCGAACGAGTGCTTCTGCATACGCACCTTTTGCCTCGGCCTTAACGTTTTTCGGTGTGTATCTGCGCTGCATATTTAGCTGCGAGGTTGGGCGCATTTCATGTCTGATCAAACCGGCTCATGTGTCCTTTGTAGCTTGTAACACAGCGCAAAGACAAGCCATGAAACAATACGCCAGCCACTCATTATGCTTGTGGTGACACGGTAATCTTTTACGGACAAAACGAAAACAGGCATCAGACAATCAACTGGGTCAAATGCTCGCACTTTTATCCTGACGCGTGTTTGAACGTGCGATCACCCGTTATAGTTTTCACCTGATTTTGACACGCGCGGTCATTCGATATCACTAACACTTTCTTGCCTAGCCGCCTCGTGATTAGAGCGAAACGCGTTGGTTTTCCGGTTGCTGTTACATGTCATTTAGCGCAACCCTGGTGGCTTTAAGGGTAAGCAGTAAGTAGAATTAGGGCTGAGAAGCAACTAATTGGCAGCACTTTGTTTTGTCCGCATATGTGCACCGGATGCATAAGTCAAACCTAGACCCTCAAATTATACTGTGCTGACTTGCTCTTCAGAGCATCGTCGGCGCGCTCTAGACAGTGCCGCTCACCTCTACACATGCTTTGCTCTTACACTTGGTAAACGATATACGAAATGATTCTCCGTTCCTAGATTTTCGAAATGTGTTTCATAAACATTATTATGGCCGCTTAATTACGAATCTATCCCAACTGCAGCTCCTTCCAATAATCGTTGTTTTGGTTCGTGCATTTTTAAACGACCGCCATTACTTTGTCAATGCTAAAGGTCGCTCATCATCTCTCTTAATCATGACATCTGGCGTATTTCAGGGCACTCTACCGGCCGCTTTTTATTTTTTCTAAGACATATTACTGATATACCGCTCAGCATTTCTTCATTTCTTCATTCCGCTTGATCGCTGATGACTGTCATATATCGGCCTATAACAAATCCATCGGATATTATTGCTCTTCAAGATGACCTTTCTAAAGTGCAGCATCACTGTTATATGTAACTATGTCATCTTTGCGAAACCACCTCAATTTTATGTTTCTATCATCCCCACTTTATGCGCCTTTATTCACTGATAACAAATCAGAAATTTATTCTGTCAACTACAAGTACTTAGGCGTTCATATTTCTTGTCCAAATGGTCTAGCATGGACTATTTATGTTACCCGCATTACTAACAATGCAAATAGCATCCTAAAGTACTTTCGGTGCAACCTTGCATCAGCACCTAGTTCTCTCAAATAACTGGCTTAAAGCCCATTCGTCGCTAGAAAACTCGAATGCGCTATGTTCGGGAAACCTACTAAGACTTGATTATAATCACTGTGTCAATTCGAAACCTTGCCGCCAGGTTACTGTCATTAATACTCTTATCATACGAACATCTCATGGTTCAAAATCACGATTACAGTTACCTATACGCTTATGATTCCTCATAAAGCAGGACACCTATGTTTTCATGATTTCTGTCGCAATATTCAAGCCGCCAGTAAAATCAACTCTCACTCATATCGCCTTTCCCGTGATAACCACTCGAAATCTGTATAACCAAGGCCTGCCCACACCACAATGTTTCAGCCAGCATTCGTTTCAAAGACCGCTTGCAAATGAATGACCTCCTCAATAAAGTGGCCACAAACAACAACCGCCATCTATATTAAGCAGCCATCGAGGAAGCTGATTCATTAGAGTAAATGTTTCATCAAATCAATTCTGATTAATTGTTTTGCCATGTAATTGCCGCCTTTCAGGTGACGTCCCGACAGGAACCATCCAAGTAAAAATAAATATCAATAAAAAAAACATGAATAACTCAATACTGCTGGGGATTCTGCACGACGCCGTTTGGTTGTGAAAACCGCACATTTTCTCCCGATGTCAAATGCGCGGCCGTCTGTAATTACATGTGGTCCAGTCTTTGGCAATCGATTCACTTCGACTGTGTGCGCACAGCAAGACTGTCTCAATCTCTCCTCTAGAGAAAGAGCTGACGTAAAGCTCTGGAATTTATTGATCTCTATCATCAGGGCGTGGCACACTGATTGAGTTAATTTATATTCCAGTGGCATATTCATTTTTTTCTTTAGGGAAAGGGGGGGGGGGGGGAGAGAAGGGCGAGTGCTTCGTTTACAGCCAAGCTGTGTCAGCAGAATTCTCGGGAAAGCATGCTGCAATTGCTTGTGCGTGTTGCGACAGCAGCCATTTATGCGTCCTGTTGTTTCGTCCTTTGTGTTCTTCCTTTTCCCTGGCGCGTGTTTGCGTCACATAGAATGACGATATTAACGACTGTCTGGTCACGTAATCTACCACCATGAAACATGAAATAAACTTAGGATCACACTTTCTCGATACCTAAAGCTTTAGAAATGCTGAGGATGGTGGTTCGAACCCCATGGTTGATTAGCGAAATGGAAATATCGCCTTCAGCTGTCTGATAGTGGTTGAGGCGAAATATGAAAAAGGCGCGTTTGGCTCAGAGAGAAAAAGCGACCAATTTCAAACAACTTTGATTCCTCTTCTGCCTTAGCTTGGCTTCGCTATCATTTATGCTAATTTTAATTAGGTTGGTCTAACGCCGGCAGAGATAGGTTGTTATAGGTAGGGTGCATCGGTACCGCTCCACGACTTATAAATAATGTCGATGTTATGAGCCAAGTTTCTACCTCGGCTATTATCTTCCCGTCGCCCTACGATCGCTAAGCTTTCGGTGAACGAAAGCACCAACAATAATTGACGACCATAAAAACCTGACAGTGGCTAGCGCGGTCTAAGCGTATCCACGATGGTCGCTACAGAAAAAAAAAAAAGCACACCGTGTGAGCTTGCGCACGCTTCATCGCGATTATTGCAGGCTAGTGCCTAATATGGGCGGGTAGTGGTAGCTCTAGGAGAAAATGGAGTCTTCGGGGCGTACCTACAAATTTACGTCATGCTGATGAATCTTGATCACTTTTTGAAGCTATGCATTCGGACAGCGTCCTCGCACATCTAGAGATTTATCGCATGCTCATGAGTCCCGATCATTTTTTGGATGGGCTAGCTTCGTTTTTGGCACAATATATACGAGGCTTACGTGCACAGCCTTAAAGCATCTGCGCATTCCGGTACAATGAAGAATTTAGGGAAACCCGCAAAACATTCGGTGCAAGCCAGAGCTAGAAACAGGGTATTGACAGATCTGCGCATAAAACGGGAAGTTGGTTGGTTTGTGGTTGGTTTGTGTGGTTTAACCTCCCAAAGCAACTCAGGCTATGAGAGACGCCGTAGTGGAGGACTCCGGAAATTTCGACCTCCTGGGGTTCTTTAACGTGAACTGACATCGCATATCCCACAGCACACGGGCGCCTTGCTTTTCGCCTCCATATAAAAGCGGCCGCCGAGGCCGGGATTCAATCCCGCGTCCTTGGGAATAGTAGTCGTGCGCCGTAGCCACTGCGCCACCCCGGCGGGGCTAAAACGGAAAGTATTTACCGGTCAGCTATAATTTCATTAGACGTTTGGTAAATCAATTGACTGTACAATACAGGCTATGAAAAAGTTGAGGGGATCTTCTAAAAACCCTGGTCATCACGAAACCAATGTCCCTTCAATTAAAGAGGAGGTACTGATTATACTTTTTCAAGAGCAGAACACAATTGATTCGCACTACTCGAAATGTATTTAAACACATGTATAATGTGTATGCGTCAAGCACATTCTCTTCAAAGTCTAACAATGCCATTCATTTCGCAATAGTGCTAGCACAAATGTAGAATGTTTAGCCTTTTGAGATATGCATTACATATACTTAACGGAATAAAAAAAAGTTCATAAGTAACGCTGATTGCAATAAAATTGCTTGAAAAGGATTTTATGCACATGGTCCGCTTTCTGTACAAAGGCAGGTCACCCTTTCCGCTCCTATTTCCTGTCCAGTCTTCGCTGCCGAGCCACAAGTAGTACCCCCCGAATACATAACGGGTAATTACATCGAAATATTATGAAAAGCACCTTTCGTGTTTATGTCTAAGTTTCAACTTGCTATATATTATCCAAAACTCATTATAAACATTTCAGGAAAAATTTGTCGTTTTAACTCAAATATTTTGTTCCCTACATATTGTACACGAATGCACAACATAATTTGAAAGGTTCTTCCAGCGATTTTTATTTCAATGTGTATCTATGATTTTACACAAACAATTTAGGAGATCAGATTGTAAGAAAGAATAAAATTTTTTACTTATCTTCAATACACACATACTGTAAACTTTAACCCAGAATCTCCCACTTGCTTTGCTGTGTATAAAAAGAAAAACGGTTGAGTCCTAATATTAGCTGACAGATTAAGAAATATTTTTTTTTTTTCAGATGCAATTTAGTGCGCTCCTAACACCCTTAGGTTTGTACCTCGTTTTCTGAGAAGCGGCACCTTTCAAGACGTTTCTGTAACCTCGCAGAAATGTGCCAAGTTTACAAGTTTACGGGCGTCTACACAATGTAAGATGTTCTGTTCATAATGATATTCAGATATATTAAAACAATTCTTCGCAACTACCAGTAGAATGTAGCCGTGGCTCTACCATGTTTTCTCTGCTGCTGAGAAAGTTTGTTCCGGGGCGTGGCGGGGGCAATCAGATCAAGATGTGAGGTTAAGAGCGGAAAACTGCACACTTTCTAAGCTCAAAGTTTCTTTCGCTGTGCACCGATCAAAAGTAAATGACAGCCGGCTTTTCAAGGCAATGAACCGAAAGTTTTGCCGAGGATTAAAGCCTCTGCAGGCACAGAAAAAGTAAGGAAGTAAAAAAGCAGAACCACGTAAACTAAAATAAGTGTGTATTTTGTTTTATGAGCCTAGCCATGTCCAACGCCACTTTGAAGTCAGCGAAACGAAGCCGACACTCTTACGCCGTATTTTTTCAGGGCCATTGCGCTCGAAAAGAAAACTTTCGTCAGCTTTAAGGAATGTTAAGAAAACAAGTTTACAGTTCGGTTGCTGTGCAGCAACAAACATTGTTTACTGTTTTTAAAACTGTTAAGCGTCAATTTGCTCTGCTTTCAGCAACCGAAGTTTGGAAATTGCAGCTTTCCAGATTTCTTGTATTGCGATAATTTTTCCTAGCAGCGATTTATTTTGTAGCGGCTTTATATCTCTTCTATTTCAAAACATTGTCTGGTGCGACAGAAATATATCAAAATCATCAGCCTAGTTTAGTTAGTTTTTATTTATTTATTCATTTCACAAATACAATTGGAGGGATCTCCTAGCAAAAAGCTGCTTTTGCAGCTAGACGGGGCCCGGAGAACCCTTACAAAGTGTTACACAAAGCAGTGGCATCGACATGTAAGGGAATTACTGCAGGAGACTGATGCACGTACAAAAAAAAAATGAAAATACACACTAAAGGATACATATAATAATACACTCAATAAATGCAATTATTTGATGTAAAAATATGCCGGTTTTAGGATCGCCCACTACAAAAATTAGAAGTATGCGTAAGGACATGCAGAAAATTCACCCAGACATGCCGACTGTTCACTAGTGTACATTTTAAACACATGTACATTCATAACAAGCAAATTGAACACATCAAATAGTACAACACAATCAAAATTTTATAGAGAAATTCCTAAAATTTAATCCGGTACGTTAAAATCTCACGCTTGCCTTAAAGGCCACGTGAGATTTCCTGTAAAGAATATTTGTGATCAGATTCTGGAGATAGCAAAATGAAGAAGTCATAAGACGTTCATAAGAAAGACAAGAAATGTTCAGTCTAAAGCGTAGCCATGAAGTACCGCGTATAGCTTTATTGTCAACTTCTTTCTTTGGGAATTCCGCTACTGGAACATAAATATGAGATCCTCTCCCCCCCCCCCCCCCCCCCTCTCCGCTTGGTACACAGGGTTTGTGTCCTACAAGTACAATCCTGGGTGCGCTCCTCATCTACTTGAAAAAAAAAAAAAAGCTAATTCTTCTAAACTTTCCTTTGTTCTTTTTCTTTGCTCCCTTTCGGCTCCTCTGCAGCTCCTTCAAATCCGCAATAATTCATCGTTTAGTATGCGATATTTGATACATCATTGCTTTCATGTTGTGTCTACTCTGTTTATGTTTCACCAGGAGGCCTCGTCCAGTTTTATGCGGCTTAGTAATGGCACCTATTTTCCAGCAAGTCAATTTTTCCTGCTCTTCTTACTCTTTCATTTCGTACGACATCAGTCATCTCTTTTGTTCTTGGCATATTTGCTCCAGCACAAATGTTTTGGTGTAATTTGACTGCATATGAATCTTACACGCATGTTTACCCGGTCATATCCTTGCAACGCTACCTCGTGGAAGCGGCAGGAGAGCGTCTAATGTATTCCTGAATCTAATGAAGGGCGTGAGGCAAATATTTAGGCAATTTTGCATACCCCGTGCAGAATGAATGGCCCTGATATTGCTTTGGTTTTACCAGAATCCACCTTTGTGCTACTGCTTCCAGCGTATGCAAAGGGGCTCATTGCGTGGAGCCTGAAAACATACAGCTCAGAGTTACCCCGCACTAAAGTAACTGCAGCTCTTTTTTTTTTTTCACCGCCTCAAGCGAATTTGATAGATTGCGGCAATTTCGGATTTCATATGGAAGTTCTGGCATCATCAGAATGGAAAGATCTAGTTCCAGTATTTGTGTTTTCAGCACGCAAGACCGAATCTTTTTAAAAGCAAGTGTTGTGTTATTACTCTTTCTCGTCTTTATCGAATCGATCAAAAATGCGAGGTTCAAAGGTTTTAAGGTAGACAGCTCATTACGCTGGAAGTTTTGGAGTAGGCGCTGCAGCTCTGAGAACGAGACAAAAATTTGAAAAAAATATTGTTTTCATGTTATCACCAAACCTCTTGGTGTTTATGAAACAAAAGTGCTTTAACTCTGTGTTCCTCTAATGTTTAATAACGGTGAGAGTTTAATGTGTTTGGCATGAGGTATAGAGAACGAAGGTAAATAGAGTAGTTTGGATTTCCCGCCAGATTGCCGCGAATATATTTCATATCGCCATGCAGCACCAGCGATATTGCGAATTCAGGTACGATCTTCTTTCCTTTTCTTTTAGCCTATACGCCGGACCGTGCCACAAAAAGGACATAAGCAATAGGACAGAGCTTGCATAAAGGAACGCCATTACGACCACTGCGTTTTGTTAGGGGGAGGGCTGTTGTGGCTTGCAGTGTTATCGGATTTATTCATGTCGGCAGTCTGTGTTGAATCTGTGACCATCAGCCGGTGCACAAGCGCAGCATGAAATATGTGATACAGAACAGCTGGCGTGAGACACAGATGTCATATGACTGAACACGATGTTTAATGCTTATTTTAGTGCAATTTTTCTTGCTATTTATTCTTTAGAACGAAAGAAACGTGGGAGGATACTGCACCATCAAGCGCTACTGGTTGGAAAGGACTAATACATTTAGGTTTGGCTTTCACATGCACATTGTGGTAACAGCCATCCTTTTCGCGTATATTGGGAGCTCATGATTCCCATGAATATAGTATAGGGATGCAATTATTCACTTGTTATAGCAAGATACCATAATTTGTTGGGCTAGTTACGAGTGGTAGAGCTTTGCTAGTTGTATGCAGAGGTCATGACTTATGTTCTCATCGTCGGCGTGGGGCCGCCATTTCTTCTGCCTATTGATCAATTATCTTGAATATAGTAAATGGCTACGATACCGATTTATAACTGTTGAAAAACAAACTAAAATAATTATAGGACGCGTTTAATAGCATTTACGCGCTATTAGGCGAAAGCCGTTGATGGTAGTTCTACTGTAGTGTTTATTTGACATAAGTGTCTTATTTTTGACACATTTAGTCTTTCAACGCTGCTGTGCCAATTCTCGAGTGATAGCTCTGTTAATGCAATGTTTATTTTATTGATTTATTATGATCGCACCGATTATACGATCATCAGAAACAGCGCAGCGCCTTCGCTGAACCGTCGCACCTTCTTTCCAATGCCTTCTTACCCCCTCTCCGCGGTGACGTGCACACCTGGGAACACGGATGGACTCGAGGAAAACCGCGCGTGCTCCCTCGAAACCGGCCGTTCCCTAGGATGCCTCCTTTCGTCCTCTCCAGATCGCGTCGACAGCGACGAAGCACGCACCTGCTGGAGCTGTCAGCCGCGATGCGCTCATGCAAAGGGGCGCCATTTACGTTGCCATGGAAACAGCAGGCTAGACCAGGAGAATTGCGGTTTGTTTCTCACGAGTATGACCAGTCAACGAGGATACCTGTTCTTGATGCACAAATCTAGCTAAAAAAAAATAATTTGACGCGTCAGTGCAAGTGTTATGGGCATGTTTTGTTTGTGTCCTTTGTCGAAATGCAACAACAACAACAACAACAAAAATCCGCGAGTGGCGTAGTGACTTGGGCGCTCGGCTGGGGATTGCACGGACAGTGGCTTAATTCCTGGTCGAGACGACATGCTTTTTTCGTGTGACAAAATTATGGACGTTTTCGTACCACATTTTTGTACACGGCGCGCATAAGCCATGAAATGCTTTCGCTTTAAGAAAAGAAACAATTCTCTATGATTTCTTGGTTTCAATGGTCGTCGCCTCTCTTCAAACGTGTTTTGAACGTCATTTGTGGCAGTCGTTGAACTTTCATCAGAAAATACCCGACGCAAATATATCACGGATAAAGTTAGAAGACATAATAGAAACTAAAATTAAATTACTAATTCTTCCTTTCCTTCGCATGTAATGTGTTTATATGCAGCACTTCTATCGTGGCTGTAGTTAGTGCTTTAGCACCAAGTATACCTCCGTTTCGAGAAACTGAATCGCGCAAAGAAGACTGAACAACTGAAGTGATATTCCTTAGTTAGAAGAAGGTAATAACAAAATCACTCCCCTTTTCGTGATATGACTTAGGTGTCGCTCATGCTTATATTTCAGTTATAAATGTCGCCTTGGCACATCGATAGCAGTTGACCAACGTGTATGACACTGTGGAGGGCAAACGCCGTCAAGTGAACCTTTAATAAAGAGTAGTGATTGGCATGCACCGAAGAGTAGTCTCTATTCTCATTGCGCTCTCATAAAGCTGACTAGTGTTGTTCGCCTCAGCATCGGCTACAACAGTTAAACAATACCGCTGTTTGTTGTTCGACAATTGTTGCTGGAATCCTCGCGCCAGCTGCCAAAAAAGACATGCTCACCTTTTCATCGATTGAGCAATAGCGCACCACCATTAACTAACACAGAAATGATGCGACGTCGCAGATTCCGCAAATTCCGTGCGATAGCCTCTATTACAGGTTAATGTATCGTATATCTCACCTTTCTTTTCATTTGTTTTCTGCCTATTGCTATTTTAGTTTACCTTGTCGCTCAGTAGCAGTCAAGAATTTTGTAGCAGTTGTCCCCATGCAGCCTTCAAGAAAACTCTTTATGAAATATTCAGTTTTTTTTTAAAACTCTCTCTCTCTCTATTTAATTTCATAGTATATGTCGAATTCAATGGGATCTGTAATCTGAGCTTTCTCTTTAACCTAAATTTTTACCCAGTATTATTTTCATTGTGACTTTTCTGATTATGAAGTCCAGGAAGACCATAAAAACCTTTCACACACTTTCATAAGCCCAGCCGCAATAAAGCCGCCCTTTGCGGCTCCGTCCAATAAAATTCTGACATTTTCGTTGTGAAGGGTGGGCTCCTCTTTAAGTTATCAAAGATAAACAAATATATGAACGTTATTTCTACTTCTCCCATAATCTGGCTTACCTGCGGGCCCTTCGCGTCGACCTAACTAGCGGTGGCGATATATATAGGGAACGACAGAAACCTATAAAGCTGAGAGGCAGTGCACCAAGGCCATGGACTATCAAGGCACGTCGATATTGCCCTCTGCTCCCATACCTTGGGTATTCATTCTCCCTGTCGGTGATGTCATGAAACTTCTGGGTGAACGGAGGCATCGAGATGGGGCGGTGGACGAGGCCGGGTTAATGGGGATGGTGCGACTTTAGGTCTTCGGAGATGGTGGCTAAGATGCTCGCGCACTATACTTGCGAGGCGAGAGAGGTTTGCACAGTAATATATTGCCTGTCGGCATTTAGTAAAGGTGGCCAACGGCGGATCCTTTGCAAGGAAATGACCTCGTCTTGGTGCACCCCGTAATTCAAGCCATGACATTTATTCACGACCACTAGTTTTATGAGCGCTGTGCCTAGCCCGTCATTTAGGCCACTCTCTGGGAACAGCGTGAAGGCAATGAATCCAATCCTCTGGTGAAATGAACTTTTCAAGGAAGGCGAGGAGCAGACAAACAGCGTAGCCGAATACAATCTCCACTTCTAGCTTCCTACAAAAAGGAGTAGTTGTCTCACTTCTAGAACACCTGAAAAAAAAAAAAAAAAACAGAAGGTACGAAACGTTCGAACATCCTTTAAAAACAAACTCTCACTATCATTTGGCCGGTTCCAACTACGCCTATAAAGAAGGCACCGGGGATAATTTCTTGAAACCAACATCCTTTAATGTCCTCTCCCTACCTCTCTCATTCGCCCTCAGTGATTTCCTCTAAATTCTATTACAGCTAAACTGCACTCTTTCCAATGATTCCAATCCCTCATGATTACTTTACTTATTCTTTTTTAACTTGGCTCCATCAAGGCTGAATCTTACTTCGACGCTTGCTTTCACATCTCAGTTGCCAGATTAAATTTATTACACGAACAGCCCTCATAGTATCAGGAAAACAACCGTTGCGGTGTATTTTGTGCGCTAATCAGGTTGGCCTTGAATATTATTCGGTACGTCAAAATAAGAGTGAAATTCAGGCGTTGCGCGGATCGATGATAGCCGGGAACAATAAACTGACAACACCACAGGCCACAAGCAAACGTTAAATTGTGACCAGCGCGATACTCAGGCCGTAGAAAAATACAAATTAGCAGTATTAAGTGTCATGACCTCTCACCGTTAGGACAGGCGGAGGTGCCACCAGTAATCATTACTGCCATTAGTATCATTATCACAAACTTCAACATCATAATCATCGCTACTATTATTATTATCTCTATCACTAACGTCATTGTGATCGCCAGTTTTACCGCTCAAGCTAGAAAATGAGAATTGCGATTGTGGAAACTGACGTTTTCCTAAATGTCAGTTTACGGGGACATTTCCTGCGATCGTTTCCACAGCCTATGATCTAACGAAAGCTTCCGCTTTAAAAGCCGTGCAAACATGCCTACGTAGCCTAGACCTAGCATGTCTTACTATGGATCTGACTATCCAAGTTAGACCCTCATCTCAAACGAGAAGTACGATTCTGTAGTTCCTGCATTATATTGTGGTCTGATGACTGCACACAACCCAACGACGAATTAGTGCGCAACTGTATCACCTGCTAGGGGCATGTCCATTAATGTTTGCACACGTTGTGGAGGTCGGCATCGCGATAGCGTCGGATTTTCAGCAGAGCATGACTTAACTTTCGCCTATAAGCAGGTGTAAAAAAACAATGTTAACTTAAAGTATATTGTTGCATCTAAGTTTTATTTTAATTATATGGACAATATATCTAATTATGAATCTGTTAAAATGCCGTGAAAAATTTGACTCCGCCTCCTTAGACATGCTAATGCTGAGTCCATCAGCCTTTGAACTATCCATGATGATCCCCTTACGTTCTCTCTCTATTTTTCGCTCTCTGTCAGAGTGGCTCAGAGGTTCATCAGGATGGAGCTGCTTTTGATGGCTTTCTCTTTTCAATAATCCGGCGGAGCTTAGCTCAGGCCGCGTCCATTCAAAATTGCCGCGGCAGTCAGGCTCCTCTTGCTGCTGTCAGTGGGCTTGTCTCAGACTGTGACATAGGTTTTGACAGGCTCTTTGCCTATTCATCAAATGCTGTTGTTACGAAACACAAAGTTATTCTCTCAGGTAAAGTTGTCTCCCTTTTTATAACCTTTATCGCCTGTGTGGCTACTATGCACTATGAGCGTCGTGCTCCGAGTAGTGTCTAAGTATGCGTATTTCGAACCGATTTGACTTTCTCTGATCATAGATGCCGCCAGTAACGAAACTTGCTTTCGGCTGATAAGTTCCAAAAAGCCTTGCACCTAATTTCTGTGCGAAATATTTACACTTCGCAGGAATGTTTCTTCAGTCTTTCCAGTTATCGCCTTTACTTACCTTGTTTTGCTTTTGCTTTCTGCTTTATCATTTTAGTTGTTGTTTTTTTTGTTAACCTTGGACTGCACCTTGATAGAAATGTTTTTTTTTTTTTTTTTTTTTTTTTTGTAACCCTGCACGCAGAGTGAAACAATGTTTGCCCAGAGACCCATGTTTACTCACGCTGCTCGCTTGCAAATGTCGTAATTTTGTTTTGTACCTGTCTACACGGCAGCGCAGTTTGGAACGTCGACCTCTTGAGTGCGCGGTTTCTGGGAAGTATTATTTAAGGGCATGACAAATATCAGTTTTCGGTAATAGGATCTATTTGGAACACCTAGGCGGGAGTGCTAGTTAGTCCTTGATTTGTGTCTGCTGCCCAATGGAGCATGGCAGCTGTCCTTTATAAAACCTCCGTGTACTGCACTGACATGTGAGTGCTTTTTGCGGAGTTGGTAATGTTGAAGATGTGTGTAAAATCCCGAAAATATTGCATATATTGAAGAACACAAAAATATTCAGGCACTGTCCTCTCGAAGGAAGAAGTGATATAAGTTCGCGTTTAATGGTGTCCCTTGGCTTTTTATAAACAAGTATGTGATAGGGGGCCCAAAGGAGAGTGTCAGTTAAAGAGCGAATGAGTTGGCTATTAGTTACTCATTTGAATAATTCGTTCGTTCGTTCGTTCGTTCGTTCGTTCGTTCGTTAGTTACTTAGTTAGTTAGTTAGTTAGTTAGTTAGTTAGTTAGTTATTAGTTAGTTATAGTTAGTTAGTTAGTTAGTTATAGTTAGTTAGTTAGTTAGTTAGTTAGTTAGTTAGTTAGTTAGTTAGTTAGTTAGTTAGTTAGTTAGTTAGTTAGTTAGTTAGTTAGTTAGTTAGTTAGTTAGTTAGTTAGTTAGTTAGTTAGTTAGTTAGTTAGTTAGTTAGTTAGTTAGTTAGTTAGTTAGTTAGTTAGTTAGTTAGTTAGTTAGTTAGTTAGTTAGTTAGTTAGCTACCGAGTGCCATATTGCTGTTGCCATATATATATTATCCATCATCTATTGAGAGAGCAGGAGATTCTATTGAGGAGCAGGAGCATTTTATTGAGAGAGCAGGAGATTCTACATGAGCAGAATATCCAGAGATGTCAGAACATTCCCAGGCGTTTTGAACGGTGACAAGAAATTCACCGATTGGTTCAGAGGTCGATGACGTAACAAGGTTCTGTAACTTGACTGAGCGCTGCATTATTCATGAAGTGTGTGACGTCGCAAAACCAGATGATATGCCCGAGTGTGCAAAGGCTTTGACAATTGGCAGATGAACTGGTAATGAGACATGGCCGAGAATGGTCGTGCCCTGGGCACCCGGTGTCAGCAGCCCTTGGCTGTGTGCAGAAGTATATAGACAGCTTTGAACTTCACACTGCGGTAAAGAGTCAACGTCACCTGTGCCTGCCATATTTAAAAAAAGCTACTCGAAGTCGTTGAATTAAATCCATAACTTACAAGAAGCGCCTCCTCCCCTGCGAAAAAAAGGGAGAACTTAAGACGGCCACTTCGAGATCCAGTCACAGAACCCTGTAGCAGAAGTTCGTCTTGTGTGGTCACAATCCACTAATATATCCGCGGCGTAATTTCTCCCAAGACTCGAAAATAATGTCTGCGGCCAGCAGCCCCAAATTTCGCTTATATGATTTTATATTGACATGCACAAGATTCTAAACAAATTATGCCATTCAGAGACAATACGCTGCTCCTTATGACAGCAGTGTACACACCCTTCGCTCTGTTAACTTTTGAGTCAAAGCTTCTGCTCCGGCACAATAAACCTTCCCCGTATGCGTTGTAAATTGCTCGTGTTTCCCATAGCCTTGTCGAGCGAATATTAGCACTTTAGCTTGCACTAACAGCAGGTCTAGACTCAGCACATGCGAAGGGCGACACGAGAACGCCGAGCTTACCTTCCTCAGAGAACGGGGCAAATATGGCCCTATTATTGCTCCGACTGCAATTTTACCTTGTATGCGGGACTGCTTCAAACCCACGTAGAAGGGAAATTGGCGTAAAACCTGTAAACACGTCGCAAAAAAAAAAAAATTGCGAGGTAATGTAGCGACAGCACCCGTTTTCGTACCCAGAAATGAGTTTCTGCTGATGCCAGCAATTCTAGCTTTCACATTGTAACTTCCAAGGATTCTTTAATATAGCGCCTTCATTCTTTTATTTTTTCACTTCAAGATGGCTTTTTTAAAAAGATTGTTGTGAGATATATATTTTTTTTTTTAATTTTATCCACCGTCACTTTATTCAAAAGTTGGTCAAAGTGGGGCATGGATTGTGCGTGCTCAGGTGAGCTACATTAATTTCAGCTTTTATGCAACTCCCTTTGCCGGTTAAAATAACACTAGAGAGGACACCCATTTAATATCGAAGGCATGGTTCGGCTTTACTTATTGTCATGTAACCATCAGCAATGCTTCATCAATTGCAAAAAAATTCAGTGCTGTACTTGGACACTCTTGCAATAGACAGCTGAGGCGAGACATTACTTGACATCGCATTTTGCATATTTTACACCATTCTCATTCACTAGGACAGTTAAAACGAGAACTAATTAGATATCGCATTTAGCACATCTCACTGCATTGCCACTTCAGTATGATTTCTTCTACTAACTCCCAGTTTTCCTAAACAATATCTGCAATATAATAATTAAAACCCTGTAATGCGCGGCTCTTGTTTTGCGGGAAGACCACATTAGTAGAATAAGTTTTCATGTAAGGAAGGCGTATACCATGAGCATGTCCGAAATGGAGTGTCCTTTACTTGGAGTCCTAAATGAAGTGATGCGCTCTGCTCTATCCCTTTTCTAGTACTTTATTGCTTACGTGTGTTGTTCTAAACGCGTCGATTTTACGCTGTTGTCTTAATATCCGTACATAGTCGGTCACAGTCGCTGTTGCCGGTTTGAGCTTGGCTCACTTTCGTGCTTGAAGGAGTAGCAAAGATGAAACAAGAAGAGTACGATGTTTACTGCACAGCGCGAGAGTGTGCTGCAGTAGCACGTGTTATTGCTAAACACAAAGTGGCGTTCACTCGATCTGAATACACGACCCACATTACGGCCCGAAAAAGACACATTGTTTTTAAGTTGCGTACAAGTTTGAAACTTTAAACTCCGCAGCTCCTAACCGAATTCTTAACTCGCCCTCCCCGGTTAAAATTGTCTGTAAGCTCGAATTTTTGTGCGGGATCACGTGTACGGATTTAAAACAGAAATCAATGTACGCAGAAGAGGGCAGAAAGGTGTCAACTTTTGTATCAGCACAAGGTCGACAAAACATGCACAGGGCGAAAGGAAATTTGGAACAAAAGATGTACTTCGAATAAGCGTATTTTTTTTTTGCTTATCCAGCATCATAATATGACGGCTATTTCTCTACTTCCTTAACGCTATAAGATGTCTGTGAGCATATAATGTGGTTCACTGCACGACTGCTAGATTGACTGAAGACATTCCGATCTAGTCTTTTGGAAATATGGGTAAAAGCACTCGCGACACAACATTTATTTCCAAAAGAAGAAAATTCGATAACTGAGGTTGAGGTTTTTGCTGTCTACAGGTGGGTTTAGCCTTGCGGGTTCTGCCGACAATTTCTACAATGTAAGCCACTTAAATAAAGTCGGTACATAGTTTGCTTTACATTTCAACTGCATCGTATATATGTTAGCCGGTCCTTGTGCTGCATTAAGTGGGCTTTGCTTTGCCAGGTTTCTCTTCCTTTCCAAAACACGAAACAAGCAAAATTTACTGGTCTCTCTCATTTAGCACAGATCATTTCTTGAACCCGGGCACAACCCATAAGCTACTTGCAAAGTCATCCCAACGAATCGACTCTTCTATAATAACTGTACTATTGTTCTTATGGGAGGAACGAACATACATAAAGACAGAGAAAATCAGAGCAATAAGAGGGTACACGCAGTCAACATGGGAAAAATAAAAGAAGAGGGAGTAAAGCAAGAACCAAGGCAAAGAAAAAAGAACCGAAAAGAAAAGAAGGAAGAAGACGGAAAACAATAAATAAAGACTCCTTGTTGAGGAGGCTAATCTGTTGGCCGTAGGGACGCTATATATAGAGACTGAACTCCATGCACTTAATACCTTATAATTTTATTTATTTTTCCATATTATTTAACACCTGTAGCAATAATTCACTTTTTAATCAGTTTTCATTTTCCTCACACATGCTGTACTTTGGAGGCGAAGATTCTGGTACAATTAGACTCGTCTATATTATATCCTCAGACTGTGTTATGCTACCAGGTTATAGACGAAGGTCTTCCCAGTGCTGATACATAAAGAAACCACCAATATAAGGACATAGACTGGTCTCCATACTTTTATCTCATTTCCCAATTTAGGTGCCATCAGAACATGGCGAAAATTGCACTGCTCAACCTTTGCCGTCCACACTATGACCGACAAGTTTTAGAATTCAATTCGAAGGCAAAACCAATTGCTTGTCTTTGGTGCTAAGTGGCCTTGTGTTTTCCTGTTGCTTGCGCGTGTAGATTGGACACCGTTCCAATATGAAAAGCGACTTGCACAATAAGCAACAAAGAATAACATGTAACAGCAGAATCGCCCTCATGGGTTGGCATCGCAGGCAGATTGTATGGCCCGAAGGAAATTCGTTACACGCTGATCCCCAACGTTACGCTACGTTGTATACAGTGTCTAAAGTTGACCATAAAAACCCTTACAGTTCTTGATTTTAACCATATGATTCCAGCGGCAAGAATAGAGTTTACGTTTTCAAATCTCGTTTTCTTAGCAATAAATTCTTGCCGGCAAACATCAACATAGCTTTCAAGAAGCCAGAAGACTGATTTTCGCTGGGAAGGAAAACTGAATGAAAGTATGCTCGTTTCGCAACTTTCAAGCAAGGTGCCAAAGGCTGCATATCTTTCTTAGTCTTGCAGAGATCCAAGCATCGGCAAATATTCTATCATTAGTGGAGTGGTTGCTTCGTAGTCACCTGTGTTGGCATGATGTGTATCTTTATTTGATCCACCTAAAGCCATAGGGTTTGTGGCGTTCATTTTGCAAGCGACCAGACACTCATTAATGTCACAAATAAATTCTTGATGATGACAGTCGGTTTTAATGGCACAAGGGTATCTGAGGCCGAAGAGCGTCCGAGATGCCCTTCTATCAAAATAAAGTCTATCATGGCTATCGGTAATTAATGTTCGCGATTGCTTGCTAAGCATGCTTGGATTACTCTGTCCATAGCTTCATTAGGTGCTCGCTGAGGGATGTTTGGTTAATGGTATTCGTTCCTGTGCTACTTGCGTGAAGTAAATATCGCCTTGGGACCGCAAACGTTACTGCGAGCCTTTATTACGCTGGGCTACGCACGCACGAATTCTAGAAGAGTGTGATCTAAATGCTAATTTTTACACGTTTATAGAGTTCATCGCAGATTATTGACGTTTTCAAAACAACCAGCCCACTATTCTTTATCAGAACTCACCATGCGTATCTTTGTTGTTGTGGAATGTGATGTGGCGCGAAAGCGGTGGCGTGAGTGTTCATAGCGTCTTGTTTTTCTTTTATCTTTGACGTCGTAGTCTTTTCTGGTTAAGATACCAGGCCAGAGCATTGATTTCACTTTCGCAACCACGCGACTTCGCGTGCGAATTCCGGAGAACATAGGTTGGTGTTATACAGCGTGAAATCTTGAAACAGCAGATAGAGCATCGTTTGTTGCTTTTCTTGAAAAACATTCGTGTAAAGAATGATCAATCTTCATTACCGGCGACTCAACTCGAAAATCAAGATGTCTTGTCTATGTCGCGCATTTTCTGTTTATTCTTCTTTCTTAAAGTTCCGGTTGTTATAAGGTTCTTCTTCTCAGCAAAGTTTGCCCACTGCTCAAAAGTATGCTCTGTTGAAGCTTTCTCACAAAATAGTTTATAAAGGCATTACCGCTATTCAGATGCGCATTTAACACAAACTCTCTATTCTTTGCATTGTTATGGACTTGTTTGCCTCATGTCCCGCCGCACGTTAAGTAATCTGCTTGTGGTATGCCTAGCTAGTTATGATATTGCTGCTTTCTTCGGAAAAATGCAGTATAGAGTTGTTTGCCTTACTAGTACGAAAAACAGCAAACTTAAAATAACGGCTTGAGGGGCTAGTTGGTGCTGCATCGTATTCAGAAATGTGGCGCAACAAACACAAACACAATAGAAGATACACAACGCACGCGCGGGCAAACAACAAACTTGTTTGCCCGTAGATGATCGGCGCATATTTATTCGCAAACGGTAAATGCAGACCCCAATATAATGTGGAAGAGAAGAAGTCAGGAAAATACCAAAGGGTGTGAAGTACGTGTGCGTGGAATTTTTCCTGTTGCTTTTCTCTCAAACTTAGTTAACATCAAGACACTGCATTTTAAAGTGAAACAATTTCAGTGCTTTCTGTAACGGGCTCATTAACCACTAGTTTGAAAGCAAATACACACTAGAGACACTCCGCGAGCAACGCCTCAAAATTAGTTAATAACATGCTTAACTACAAGAAGGTTTGTCTCTTCTTTATCTTAATGATTGTCCTGTTCTTCTTTAAATGGAAAGGAAAACATGTTTATAGCTGGTTTTCTTAAAGATGCCTGTTGTGCTCGGAACCGCAAAATTTTATTTTAAAGGACATTTTGCCTGCCTCAGCAGACGTCATCAATCACCATTACGCAGACTTTCCATCGCTACCAATATACGAGTTTGGGAGAACGTAAAGACTGGTGAGTTTAGTATATAGAGAATTAAAACGATGATCATGCATACTTTTCTTGGCATGATGTAAGTTAAGAGATTTTTTGAGAAAATTGTATGGTATATGTGTAGTTTTCACGTTCGGGAGATGCATGTCCTATAATAGATGAAGCAATTGAGGGATGAGAACACGTATTTACACGCAGCTAAAACTGGAAGTGGCAGCTTTTCCATTTAGCAAGACTATACAATTCACTTAAGACGTCAGAATCAAGACCCCACGGCTGCCTGGAGGTCACTTGTATTTAGTATCTCTCGAACCATGTGAAGCGAATATTCAGTGGATATAAAACTCCGGAAGCATACGCACGCGGCATGCCAAAATTTATTTCCATGGTTGCAATATCCTGTCTCAGTTTATTTATAACAATTCTTATAGTAACAAGATGTTCCAACGCGAAATGAAAATTTTGGTGAACAAAGTTCACGTACGAAACACTTTATTGCAGTTTGACCAACCAACTCTGTCGTAAACATTATTTAAAACCATCAAGAATAAAGAAACTCCCGGCATTCTGAAGCTGTTATGGGAAACCTTCACTAAGCTAATACAAAATGCTGATATGTAGAATGATTGATTGTAAAAGTGGCAGGAATGGATTAAGTTTGCACATATAAATTTGCTCTCATTTGTCGACATGAACTGTTCCATTTGACCTCATTCCACAGCAGACACATTGTGGCAATTTTTCTTGATGTCTAATAAACTGAAGAAACAAAGGGTTGTTTCATTGCTAGTAATTGAAAAGTGTGGCTGATTCACGCAATGTCATTGCTATCTAGCGTCGCTTGCAAAAATAAAATGGCCTAAGGGTCATAGTTTTACGAAGTGTGCGCGTATTTCATACAGACATCTCGCGACCGTTTGTAAGATTCATTTTTTTTTTTTGCAGCTCGTTAGTCTTTTATTATAAAATAACCTCTACGTTTGGTCTCATTTGGGGACTTCACACTTTGGAATAACTGGAACATTTTTCAGTCATGAATTTTCAACGTGCTATAGTCACACATAATTTGCCCAATTCCATAATTGAACGAATTTTTCTAGAGCTTATGTGCGGTGATATCTGACACTTCATAAAGTCGCTAAAAAACATATTTCTTCAAATATTCCTAACGTTCCCAATTGTAAAATGTTCCGATGTATTTCGTTTTAAAAAGAAGTTTTAAGTATTCACAACACCCAAAAGTGACGCTCAATGTACAGGGGTGATGAAGAGAAATGTGACCAAAATGGAGTCTATACACACGCTACTTTCCACATTTTTCGATGCCACGCTTATAGATGTGCGGCCACAAAAACGTGGTCGAATCATGAACTCCAGTATCATTTTGTTACACCCAAGATAGAAAAGCGCTGCAAGAATTTCGAACACTGGAAGGTGTAGGCAGCAAGCCGCTGTCATTTCTTTTTGCCGTCATGGCGCTTCTGAAAGTTAATCAAGCTTTAAGGTTAACAATATGGATTAGTAACTTCAATTCAATTTCGTTCTTGGTCACAAGACACTTAGAATATTAGTGAAAAATCGCTACCATGTGAGGATATTCCATCCCGTGTTAAGCTAAATAAATTGTACATCATGAGGAAAATACCCCTGGAAGATCCTTCTTCAAGATGGCAATCATTAGAAATCCGAAGCTGCAATATGCGACAATTTCTGATTTCTTTTTTCATGGATTCATCACGTCGTTTAAATCTTCACTGCTCCAACTCACAGAGTGGAATTCGACATGCTTTCGTCCACTTCCATGTTCTATCCCTCGAAGGTGCCACAAGTCTTAGAACGTTTGAGGGAAGAATTCAACTGATTGAGTAATATGTCACACTTAATGCGGTAGATGGAATTCTATTGTTTGACTGCTTACATCACTCTCTGTACCCCGTGTAATATGTGCATTCACTACGTGTGGCAATGTTTGTGCGCGCTTCACAAATTTGGATTCGTTTTAAATTAAGCAGGAGGTGTTACGCAAAGCTCAGGTGCACGATTTAAAACTTGTAAGCGCGTGGTGGCTGAACGCGGCGTATCAATAAGCTATTTTATGGGCAGTGGAAGTAACCCTACTCTCGCAGCTGTATTGACAAAGATATTATTTTATTCGGATCCGCAGTTTTGGGATCGCGTATTTAGAAAAACATTTCGTGCGGTGAAAACTGTGGGCGCATGCCGATTGGCTTCAATTTATACAAAAATGAATTTTCGAAAGAAGGGATTAGAGCAAGTGTGGTGAACGCGGAATTGTAGCGCATGTAACGTCTCAATTTGTGCGCATGAAAACGAAAAACAATAAGCGGTTTATTAAAACCCTGACAGTAAATGGGGGCAGTCATATATTTTAGCGCGCTTGCTTTTCATGACCTGCACTGTGGCTAAAGCCGGATAGAGCCAGGTAGTATTCATTATAAAAATAAAGACGAGTATAATGGAAACTGACGTTGTTGGTCTTCACTACACCGCTTTGTATGGCAAGACATATCTGCGGAACAGCAATTAGTTGCAAAGATAATGCTGGTGACAACAGCGAAAGGAAACCAAATCAATTCCGTCTATGAAAAAATACGCACACTGTTTTGTAAAACATGAGGCTACTACTTTTCACGCTGGGTTATTCTCGTGTGTTTTTTTCTGTTATAGGCCTAGGGGCTTTCACTCTGGCCTCTAATTGAGCAAGAAATAAAAATATACATGAAGCACAAAAGAGAAAGAAAGGAAGGAAAAAGGGACGAGAAGAGAGAGATAAGCAAGGGAAGAAAATGTTATGAATTCAAGGAATGAAAAGAAGACTGAACAAGTAAAAGAAAAGCAACAGTAGAAAGAACTACACAAAGGATAGAACAAATAAGACAAAAAGAGAAAAGCAAATAAAGGAAGAAGAGTCTTTCATATCGTAAATTCTTGCGGCTTCATTCAAATTCCTCCATCTTCTGCATGGAGGCATCCTTCCCTTATTTGTCTTCAGCGTCCATCAGTCAGGCTCTCCGTTCTGCTCCCTCTCAATTGCGTGCATTGTTTACGCGCTCGCATAGGCGCAATCCAGAATTCAGAGATGCCACTTTATGCCTACTCGACCATCGGAAACAAGTGAACGGAGAGTTTATAAACCGCAGTGTAGTCGAGACGGTGGAAATAAACCCCAGCATTGGAGCAAAGACATTTTACTGCAGCGAGACTGTTTCCGTCAAATAGATAAGAAGAGGGGCGAAAACAGGTTCCCAAAGCTAAACAAAAGCGCTTCTTCATTCTTCGGGTGGCACTGCAACCGAGCTAAACACACATTATTTCATGTCTTGTTACGTCAAAAGCCCCGCAGCGGTTCACAAATCTTTAATGCACCCAGCCGAAAAGCTTGGACCATTGGGCCGGCTGCCATTGCGACCGCTATCAGGTAATCAAGCTACGGGCTCACAAGCCATGTCGAGCTTAAGCTAGGGGGTGATTGACTGGCGCACACCGGTTATTCCATGCTCAGCTTAAGCGATGACTTCGGTAAGCTTGCAAAATGCAATCTTCAAAATAATCTACGGGAATATACTTGTTTGTAAGGCACAGTGGGCAGTTGGAGACCGGTTATTCTACAGTACTCTGCACGGCTGTCATGGATACTACAAGTTCATGAGAGGCGCTAGCGAAATACTTCCCGCTTGTTATGAGTACAGTTCCGCCGAATGCAGATGCTAGCTGGAATGAAAGGGCAACATAACAAACTAGGTTAAATATCATTCGATAATTTTAACTGCGAAATGCGCATACTACGCGGAAAATAATAAAAGTTCTTGAAGTGCGAAGATGTGACAACAGGTGTCATTTACACGCCGCGGTCCGGTTGTATGAAATCCTTACTTACATGAGCTGTTCTCTACGCAAACAGGCTCAAGCACTCTGTCAGTAGCTCGGCGTTTTGACAATAGTTAGGCCGGAAATCTTTAACTGCTTTTACCGGTACAGAAACATGAAACAACCACGTGGCGGTGCATCACCTGTACGTATTGAGCCCCTGAGGTTTGTGGCGTCATTTCAAGAGCGCGGAGCATTGCACAGTTTCCTTGCAATCAGAGCTTCATGCGCTTAATATATTTTTCCCATAGTTATTTTTCTTGTTTATGGGGGCTGTGGATGCCATCGGCACACAACTTCAGCGCCGAACGTTGAGTAGCACGCATTGTTTCCGGGTCGAGAGCTCCATCTAACGGCACAGAGTGCCTGAGCCGGAAAGTAAGGGCGAGAAATTTTGTTTGTGCCAGCATCTTTTGCTCCCCATTGGCCCGTGAACCGATCCCTTCGTGCGTCAGAATCGCTGTGTTTACGCACGGAGACAAGCGTGCTCACTGAACCCGGTAGGGTTGGAACGCCGGGGCGGAGGGTGTCGTTATGGGGCCACTGTTTGGAACAGCGGAATTTGTGGGCGCAGTGTGGACTCGAAGAGTGCTCTCAGGCAGGATCATTTCAGCCACTGTGTATCACTCAGAGGATTTGTCGCGCGCTGAACAAATCTATTAAACCCGCTTAGAAGCGCGTGTGTCGCTCTGAAGGCAAGGATGTTTCTTTTCAGGGGTTGTTCTTTTGAAGGCTATTCGAGCGGGAAGCAAATATTTTGTCATATTTAGGAATTAAAAACAAAACTCAAATTTTCTGAAACTCTGTTATGTGACAACATATCCACACCACTGTTAAATAAGCCTGAAAGAGAGGGGTGTTCTTCTAATTAAGTGAATATTCTGTTATGGCATCAAATATCACTGAGTACAAGTACTGCTGAGAGATTGTATTTCCTTACTATTTAACTATATTTCGGCATTCGTTTCGGAGTGTGCTCGCGTTACTGTAATACACCTGGTAATTAACCAAAGTTAATCTGAGCGACGTGCGGTTCGTATTAGTTCAGGATGCCAGCGTTACACGGCGCCGCACGTGTCTTGAACGGTTCACATCGGTCTGCCACATGGCACTTGAGAACTGTGTACGATGACTCAGCGGCTTTGGTCTTCTCTAACGAAAAAGTTTTAGGACCTCAAAGTGTACTTTTTTATTTTTTGTTTCAAATATAAGAGAGCACTTTTCTCGGTGATACTCTGTACTCCTGTACTATTAAATGTCATTTATTGTTTATGCTGACATTTTTGCTTGCAAGACAAATTAGTGTACCAGTAATTAACGAAAAATGGTTTATGCATGGAACAGCGGGTGGGAGGTGAAACCATTATGCCGCATTTCGTTTTTCTGACCGGAAAACGAAATTTATTACTTTAATTGGGAACCAACGTTCAGTCAGGTGAACAGTTTTCTGTATTTTATTCCATCTTTTAGCAAGAAGGACCAGTCACGTAAATCGTGTACTTTCCTGCTTGCTTGAGACTTCCTTGCTCCGGTTAGAATAATCGTGTCTGTTTGGAGAGTGCAATGCAAAACCATTTTGTGGCTGCAGAACCAAGTCTAGATTTGGTCACGACTCTAGCAACCCCCAGAGTCCAAAAGCAGATACGCACTAGACGACGGAGAGTTTGCTCTAAATCTATGAGTCTTGTCTATTTGATAAACACATGACCAGACTCTTGTGATTACCCGTGGACGATAGCAAGAGCGGAGCCGTAAAACAAAAAATTGTAACGGGTAACATTAAGGAAACTGGCACGGCTGTACACGAAAATCGATGTTCTGCAGATAAGTAGTTCGAGCGTCAGCACTGCCTAACTACCAAGACATCGTAACATAAGGTCACGTAACCAACAAGAATGTCCTCCTCCGGCTCAACTAGAGGCTGTCCAAATGGATAGCGGAGGCAGAATCCCGTTAACGTTGATGCTAGACGCTATTCACTCGGCCAGTAGGACTTAGTGTTCAGGACGTGTCTAATTCATGACGGTCTGAAGAAACCACTTTGCCGAAGTGCGCCTAACGTGGCAGTTGATGATAGCGGAGACAAGCACTAAAAGAAAAAGGCATTTACTTTCACAGTAAATTAGAACTTGCTGTTGGGTGAGTTGGTTCATACTGGACAAAGAAACAGGCTGCGAAAAAGGGATGATCAGTTTAGAAGAGAATACAGGAGAGTCCCTGTCCTGTATTCTTCTTTAAAGTGATCGTCTCTTCTGCGCATCCTATTTCTTTGTCCAGTTTCACAGTTCACAGGCGCGAGAGTGAAATATTTGCTCAGTAGAGGTAAAAAATTTGCCCGAGCTGCATCACGCTGGAAGTGAAATGGCGCTTTCATGCATAGCTGCACTGCTTGGTCCTGTCCAGGTTTACGAAGTCACAGATTTTCCGTAGGCCTATACATTATAGATACGCATTTAGGATCGATCCCTTCCACAGTAAATTTGGGGTATTGAAATGTTGATTCGGGCAAAGTTCACTTGAAACAGTTACGGCGCGTACCTCAGTTCTAGACGAAAACATTAATACTAGTAGGTTTTTGAACAGATCCAGCTTGCTCAGGTTCTGAGAATGTTTACGTTTGCTTTGAGCCCCTAGTTCTCTGCTTAAAGCGCCTCGTAGGGACAAAAAAGTTTGAAATTGTCAGCCTACCCAGCCGAAAAAAACTACAGAACTGTGTCAAAAATACGACAAAATATTCTGTAGTTCTGTCGTAAACGTCAGATTTTTCTGTAGTTCTGAAGTACTTTTCTGCAGTTCTGTAGTTTTTCTGTTGTATATTTCTGTTGTCTGTAGTTCTGTAGCACTTTTCTGTTGTAACTACAGAAATTTCTGATGTTACTACAGAACGCTTTGTTGTCACAACAGGTTTTCCGTCAAAAGCCGCACAGAAATTTTGTCGTCACAACAGAAAAGTTTCTGTAGTTTTTTCCGACTGGGTAAGCTCTTTTGCAGAGAAATATCTGATGAAAACCAGACCTCTGTGCACGATTTGCACAGTTGTCGAGTGCGTAAGATTCCTTTCGGACCTCTTGCTGAGACTTCGGTAACAAATTCATTGTGCTTCATTATAGTGAAGATCGGGTTGGCGGAAAATAGGACTGGCACAGTGCAGTCAAAACACGCAAGGGTAGACATGACGATTTCTAGGATGTGTTTGTGAAAGACATGACTGAGTGTGGCAACGTGCTGTTATTACGACCGTGCGTACGATCTATTCACGAAGAATGTAACGACGCGCAGGCTGTTGGCGCGTATGGTAGTGACGTGCGTAGGGCAATCACGCTGCGCCGGCTGAAGCGAAAGGCAGACGTGACAGAGCCAAACAAGATATGATTATACGATACTTACAACTGCAGTAGAATTTTTTCGTGGATCACACCTTTTCTTAAGCAATTGCAAAAATGCCTCCCTTATGATTTGTTTCCCTGTTAGAGCCCCTGAAGTCCGGCGGCAAAAGGCAGAAGTATTTCTGAGAAATACCAAAAAAAAGAAGAGAGAATCTAAGCTCGATGTCAGCGTCAGTGAACGTGGAAACAAACCATAAATCCCGGGAGCGCACAAGCAGAATAGTCATGTTCTCTATTTAAAACTGCGTTATAAAACAGCGGTTTCTAATAACTCGTTCGCCTATTCTGCATGAGTGAAGGCGTAATTGATGGTAGAGCAAAAACGCTCACTTCACCGACTTGTTTTAACGTTTCTCTAAATGGTGCATTTGTGCACTGTGGTGTAATTCATGCTTTAACAACAAGCATTTGTGGGGGTAGATCAATATGTGCTGGGCTGAACTGCACACGTTCCTAGAAGATTTCTTCCTGAGGTTAAACCCGTGCACTCTTTTGCTAATAGCCAGACTGTGGCCTGTTCGACAGCTTAGAAAGGCTGCAGTCTCGTAGTCGTGAAAAAAAAACGTCACCTTTACTACTTTTACGGCCATTTATTGCCACCCGTACAACTCTCTGCCCTGGTTTCTTAATCGGCACCACTGACACCGTGAAGAAACTACTGCTTCGTGATCGCGTTTTCAATTGGGCATCTAAAATATATGCTGTTAATTGGCTCTCACTGTGGCTTAATTAATGTTGAAATATAGTTCAACAGCACAAAGAAGAGGCTTACAGAAGATAGAACTACAGGGCGCGCGCTATAGAATATGCTCGGTTCTCTTACATTCCGTGCGCGTCTACCTTGTTCGTAACCAACTATGTCTGAATGCTGTAAAACCGATGTGCTCGATCACATGAACCTACTTCACGTTATTGGCTTATGCATGACGGAACAATTTCAGAGGATGGAGACTAGCATTTACGGGGCTGCATTATTGAATTCCAAATATTCTGAGGGTCATTCGCTTCTTAGGCCTAAATGAGTACATATAAAATTACACAGCTGCGGTTATAATCGGTGGAATGTAGAAAACGAACAAGAAAAAGTCCCCAAGTTCTATTAAGCTAGTTGAATGCTGCAGTAATGATGCAAATAAAGATTACAAGAAAAATTCACTGACGTCTCAGACAATTGCACACTGCATATCGTGCTTATCACCGCATTGTATCATTAGTGTTAGCCTGCGCTTTCATATGGAGAATGACTGCTTTCCACTCAGCTATGGTTCGCCAGCTATCGAGGTTTTCGACGTGACAGCCACAAGCTTTTTCGCAAAACCCGATATATTCCGGACAGCTTCATAGTTCATCTGTAGGTTCATAGCCTATATTAGCAGGTGTTTTTTCAGTGCTAAAAACCTATCTTGCACATTCAGCAAAGGTGTAGAACTACGTGAAATGAGGCCGATAAGATGTCACAAGGGTCGCTGTCAACCGTCACAGCGGCTCCAGCGGCAAAATCAGGGAAACATCCCTCGTTTCAGCTTCAAGGATAATAGTCAACGGTCAATGCGGCTTCACTAACAACTCGGCAATCATCGCTCCAACCACTGCCAAGGACTATACGACTGATGCAGCCACAGGAGCATCTGGGTTACTATCAGCAATTCCAGCAGACAAGCCAACGATAATGAATTTGGCGCTGAACAGTTGTTTAGTCTGATGACGTATCCAATTAGACCGTGACCGGCAGGTTATCTATGTACCCTTCAAAGTCACGCGCATAACCCAATTCCATCTGCGGTTATAAATAACACCGTGGTGTAAACCAGCACGCTCACTGTCTTCTTGGGTATCTAGCTGTCCATTTTTGCTGCCCCAAGGAAGGAAAATGCAAGGAGGACACGTTATCACAGTAATCGCGTAGGTTATAATTTCTGCTCAAGCTTTACCCGTGGTGAACGTGCCATTATATCAATAGAAGCAGCAAGGCACATAAAAAACAAACAAAACAAAACTAGACGAAATCCTACCTTTTATTTAGGCACGTTCTTCCACACCACCCCCTGGAGGCGAGCAATGAAACTGCTTTAATGAGAATAAATTATGAGTTATGGTTTAGCTCTGGTTAACACTAATTGAATTGCGAAAGTAACGGCGGGAGCTTCTTTTGCCTGCTACATTATTTCACTGTAACGCCCTATCAGTGTAAGGTGCCGCATTATTGGGGGCACTTAAGCTCATCCTTTAAGGGTATGACGCAAGAGCGTAAGCTACAAGCGCCTACATATAACGTCACACTTCATCCAAGCCGTATTGAAGTACCTGCGTGTCGTAGGAGTAACCGTGATGCAAACGGTTCTGACAAGGTGATACTAATATCACCCTCCCATATGAAAGGAACGACCCGTGTTTGCAGCTCCTGCCTATGGCATAGGGGTAACTTGAATTCAAATGTCATGGCAAGCTGATTTTTCTATGAGGAGATAGCAGCTACGCCTCTTCACGGCCGTAGCTGCGGCCACCCGAGGTTTCGCTTTGGCTGTCGTAGTGTTGCTTTCGTAACAGAAACTGGGATTGAAGTCCGTAACTATATTTGCGCTACACTGAATCAGAATCGACAATGATTTCGAGCTATTATACATTATACGTCTCCCACGCCTCCGGGACTAATATTTTGTAAGCCCTGAGTGTGGCCCAAGTGCCTTCTTGGGGGCCAAACGCTAAATAAACTGCCCTAAACTCAAATATATTGCTATCATTGGCATTACATTCGTGATGATGTTTCGCACGGCGTTGTTTTGACCCTTTTTATTAATTTAAATTCCCTACAAAACCATTGAGAGATTGTCAACAACGGTGGACCTCGATATGGAACCTGAGATCTCCAGGTATGAATCGCTACGGTAAAGCTTCCTCGTAAAGAAGAATAAGGAGCTATTCGTTTAAGAGACTAGAGTTATATTGCGTTTAAAAAACCTACCGTTTCCAAAAGGATTCCAATTAGAGTTTAAGTTCTTGTGCGACTAACTTGGTAATTTAATATTTCTCTGCAGCCAGAGTTATATACGGATGAAGCAGACACAATGAGGCGCAGTAGGCAGTTTCAAGATGCACCAATGCCCAAATTTATTTCTTCCACAACTAGGTTTGAACATTAGAACAGAAATGTTGACTCTATCATTTTTTTTTTCTAACGATAACACAACATGTGGGAGGATGAACAGTTCAGTTCAGTTCAGTCGTTCAGTCGTGTCCGACTCTTCGTGACCCTATTGACCATGTCACGCCACGCTTTCCGGTCTCTCACTATCTTCCTAACATCACATAACTTCATCTGCAGTGCCTCGAGGATGCCATCTAACCATCGCGTTCGCTGCCTACCCCTTCTGCGGCGACCCTCAACCTTTCCCAACATCAAATCTTTCTCCAGCGACTCCTCTCTTTTCATCAGATGACCAAAGTAGCTGAGCTTTAACTTTAGAATTTGACCCTCCAATGAGCAGTCAGGGTTTATGGTCGACAATATTGACTGATATGATCTTCTGGCAGTCCAAGGAACTCTCAAGAGTCTTCGCCAGCACCACAATTCAAACGCGTCAATTCTTCGGCGGTCAGCCTTTTTCACAGTCCAACTCTCGCATCCATACATCACAACTGGAAAGACCATAGCACGAGTTATACGGATCTTGGTTGGCAGACTAATGTCTCTGCTCTTTACTTGGCGGTCAAGGCTAACCATTGCTCTCTTTCCCAGAACACTTGTATACAATTGTATTCCTTAGAGTAAACATATGCACTGTATGGTACGTCGCGAGAGAGAAGGAGTCTACAAAACCTTCCCGGTCATGCCCACCTTTCTACTTGTGACCTTGAATCGCCAAAGCAAAGAAAAACAAATACAATCAATTTGCAATCAAATACAAATACAATAAAAGTACAATCAATACATTTTCCGTCGAATAGCCTAACTGCGCGACCCGCGGTCCCCATTTCTCAGCTTTCACCTACCCTACCCTTTATCACACGACTTTTCCCCAATTCGTTCCTCACACTATTTCAGCAGACATCGAAAACTTCTCTAAGCTACCATTCACCGCTCTCATACCTTCGCAGCCGAACGGCGACGTCGTCATCGCCTCTCTGCTGCTGGCCGTTACGCCCATCGTTCGTTCATCTCTTCCTTCGGCAATGCGCATGCGCGCGCCCCTCTTCCCCTCTCGCTGTCCCACTCCCATTCCCCTGCGCGACTCCTTCTCCGGCTCGCATGCCGTGGCTTCGTTACTCGCCTTCGCAGCACCCGCACGTCTCCCACAGACAGGCGCTGGCGAGCCACCGTTTCCTTGAGGGCTTTGTCGTCTGCTTCGCGTCTTTGACGAACATATAACGGTCTGTCAACGTAGTGGCCGGAGCGCTGCACTTAGGCACTGTGTGGATGCAAGAATTTCTCTGGAAAGCCATGTGGTGAAGTTAGACCTGCCGGAACTCTGTGTAGTGATTGAGCTTAGCGTGCTTTCGTGAATGAAAGGTAACGTTCAGTGGACCAGATATCTTCCCTGCTATCTGCCTTGCTACGTGTGAGCAAGGTTCTGTGATCTGGATAACTTTATCTGTGTTCCAGTGCTTACTTACAGCGCAAAAATTTCAAGATATCTTGTTCAAAAGCCAAGTGCCGGCCTGGCTACCAGTTGCACGATCTGCTGACTTAACTTGTCTCTGGGAAGCTCTCTACTCTTGGTGCATTTGTAATCCACGTTGTTGTGACAAACACTTTGTGGCCAGCTTAAACAAAAAAAAAGCATTTGCACTTTTTTTTTTCTTAAAGCTAACAGTGGCAAAAACATACCGCGTTCCAATTCTGTCACTGCAGCACTCCGAAATTTTGAACAGGCTTTTCTGAGGTCAAGCTCGTACTTCTCGCTCGTCGACTACCTGCCAACTTCGGGTGCATCTTCAAGCTGTACTCGATTTCGGACTGAAAACCATTCTGCTTCGGTGCGAAGGGCTCTGAAGAAGTGTGCCATCTCACTGGTCTCGCATCTTCCTGCACCGTCACCATTCGTCCTGTTTTTATGGAACTGTTTCGAGCCTGCCACCTTGCCAGCCTCCCAGTTTTTATTCTCAAGCCTTCTCAGTCGCCATAACACAGTACATGCTCTTCATAATAACTGCACAGTTGCACTGAAGAGGTGTGGGGCAATCGTGGTCTATCTCTGTCTGTGTCTGGATCACTGCTATCATCAGCCACTGCAGCAACGAGAAGTCTTCGTTAGCAAGTACACGAGTTTCCTTGTCTCTACGGTGTTTTTGTCCGTTAATCTGTGGGTTTGCACTGACCGCTAAGGTATTCGCTGTTCGCGCAAGCCCATTCATCGGTTTGCTGTTTTCGAGTTAAATGTTAGCAGTGATTTCCTATCTTCAATCTCGATTAATTGCGACACTTCGCTTACACGGTGATCGCGCTGAAGCAGCGTCCTGCTGGTTGCAAGAAAAGTTTGCAATTTATAACTAGCGTCGCAGTATCATGTTTCGTCCTGCTGTGATGGTCCTGTGATATGTGACTTGGACATCAACGGGTGACATTTTTCTCCGACCGGAGATCTGACCAACCACCGAAGGCAACACTGTGGATACCGCTCGAAGATAATTCGGGATTAGCCATTACTGGGATGAGAGCGTCATCACCATCAAGCTTCTCCTTCTTGCATCTTTGGATCCTTTCCGCGTTGCTCAACGTCCCCGACATCACAGGTGAGACGCTGCAGACACTGTTCACGTTAAGCTTCAGAACTGTTCATAAAGAAAAAAAAAAAAAGGTGGCGCGCAGCTAACTTTCCCATCAAACCACGTAGCCCGTATATGTGACACCGATGGGACGCTAAAGTGTTGATACACCAGAAAGGCGCGGTACGCAAATACTGAATGCTCATCACCTTCGGTACACCTTCGCTAAAATATCCGGTTAAGGTTTAAAAAAAGGCAGAGATTTTGTTTGGGTGAATATTTTATAGCATGTGAAAGCGCTAATATAACCTAGTTCATTTATTTATTACTTGGTCAGACTACTAAGCCTCCATCGAGGGTCGTTACAGGGAGGGACAAAATAGCACATTTTGCAATACAGTAAGCAAAGAGCAATAATTAAACAAACGCGGAACCTTGAATACACTTTCTCAAAAACATATCTTCGTACATGGGGAGGTGTAGATGGCATGGTCCCCCTCTCTTCTCGCCCGCTGATGTTCATACTGCTTGGCGTGGAGTATCTCTACTTCTCGAAAACTGCGGCGAATCATAGGGCACGCTGACCGTTTCGAAGCAGACTAAATTCTGCCGGTTTTCATGCAATTTTTTGCGGTTAGTCCACACGCTTCATATGCTTTTGCTAACGCCACACATCTGCTTTAATGAAAGCAGCCCCAAAGGCAAGTCATTTGAATAAATTAAAACCTGGCCAAGCCAAATGTCAACTACAGTCTGCCAAAGGCACGCTCGTGCAAAGGACGCCTGAGTTGCCATGACATTTTTAAAAAGTGGTCGTGGGTGCTGCCTAATCTACCCCGAAGCCGCCCCATAGCCCGCTCATCCCCGCTCACCGGTGATGAGCGGTGATTAGAACGCAACAGTTCCATCTTGTCCTTGTTTTCACCGTCTTGAACACGAACTACCTAAAATACAAAAACACGTATCTTAATTTAACCACGTGTGTCACCGGCTTTATTTCCTCTAGTGTTGGAGGCTACCTCCACCGGGTATAGGCACTTTAAGCTAAACAATCTTTTGAACCTTTCTAACTAGGCCCTGTGCAGCTTGCTAGACTAAAGGCCGCCTTTTCTGTTTCACACTTTGTGACCGCATGTGCATCCTTCACTGCCAGCCTGTTATCCATAATAACAAAGGAAAAGAGGCACCTGGGGCACTGCCAAAAATATTAAAACGGTGGCCGTCGGAAGTGCTTGATATGCTTTTCCAGTAACAGTGTGGTGGTTTCGCTTGGGGAAATATGTGCTTGCTGACAAGAGCATGACATTAGTTTACAACATATTTAGTGATGAAATCAGCGTCTCCAGGTTTGCTTTCGACATTGACGCGTATTCTGAGCTGTGGAAAAAATAGCGCGCATCCAATAGCACTTCAGTCCCTTATTGCAATGCGCAGAGATTATAATTATAAATCTATGAAATATTTTGAATATTTTTTAAGTTTCATAAACTAAATCTGTTCACCTCCTCCTATAAGTATCATGAGAATGATATGCAAACAATTGTATAAGACATTCTTGCCATAAAGTCTCACGCGAAGCTCTTTTGGGAAAATGCACTTTCAAGCACTGAGGAACCCCTACGCTCATTCGCTCAACACTCAGTGGCACAATTGGTATTTACGTTTTCTGATATGCTACACAACTGCGAGATTTTGCAAGAAAAGTCCTCTGCATTCCGAACACCATTCTTTACATAGTACTACGACAAGCAGCAGAAAGAATTTCGAATGAAGCGCTAATAGAATCCGTTCCTTTCGGCGTCGTTTAAAGCACCTTGCTTACCTTATTCGCAACAAATATGAAACATGGGCACGTTTGCGCAAAAATGTGACGTTATTATTTTATTTTTTTTATTTATTTCAAATACCCTAAGGGCCGGGCCCTTGCAGGCATTACATAGGGGGGGGGGGGGGGGGTATTCATTAAATTATACACAAATAATTTACTATACAAGCAAACAAAAAGCTGTAACCAGAACTAGGCGCACAAAAAACCATGAACAATTTATGCAGACGACAGGAGCAGGTTTGGGAGATTTAAAAAAAATATATATTAAAAATGCACATCTAACAAAACAGGGAAATACAGCACTACAAAACAGTCCCGAAAATATGACTCAAATGAATAAATGGCACTCTGATTGCTTTAATACGCGTTCTGGTTCCCTGAGAGACGCATCACAGTATCCAGAGAGTGATAGAGAGAGCTTACCAAGATACTTTGTTGGGCGAGTTGGTACTTATTTATTATTATTATTATTATTATTATTATTATTATTATTATTATTATTATTATTATTATTATTATTATTATTATTATTATTATTATTATTATTATTATTATTATTATTATTATTATTATTATTATTATTATTATTATTATTATTATTATTATCATTATTATTCCCCTCTTAATTCCCACTCCCCTCTGAACAGGATGCAGTGGTTATTTAACTCTTTTTTGTCCTCATCTTGACATCTTCCAAAACTCACTCTGTTCATTTACATTGGATGTTCGTAGCGTTGTATTCTAAATAGTTCTTTGTCACATATAACTCCCACTTTCTAGCCTTAATATTGTATTTACTTCACTTTTTGCTTTTTCTCCTGTTCAATGATGTCTGTATCTTGAACTACTTTTTATCCGTTTCTTACTTATATTTCAAATATTTCTATATTACTATAATCAATGTCAGTTATTTGTTGTTGTTTTTTTTCTCTTCTATCTACCGTTCTTTTTTTTTTTTTTCCTGGTGTGCTCAAAAATTCTCTCGCTGTGTATATAAGTGATGCTACTCATTGATTGCTTACTTTCCGTGATACTTTTCGTCTCAGTTTCATTTCATGTATTATTTATTTCTTTTTCTTTGTTCTCTGTGTGTGTGTAAACATGTTTGTGCTTTTTCATTTTTTTTTATTTGTGCTGCAGCACAAAGACCACATGGTTGTTCCTGCGCACATTAAATAAAGATTGATTGATTGATTGATTGATTGATTGATTGAGTGATTGATTGATTGATTATTATTATTAGCGCTTGTACTGTGGCTTTCCTTTATCTGGTCCTTTGTCTTCGTGTTCGCGCTGTTTATATTAATAATGAAGAGAGAGCTTGTTGCCATCGATGGTATCGAAATCATGGAAGAACGCTAACAATACCTTAATTCATAAGAAAGGGGACTCTAATAACTTTAAAAATTAGAGACCAATCAACTTACTATCTGTTACGTATAAGGTGTTTACAAAGGCAATCGATTACATAATCAGGACAACCTTCGACTCCAATCAAGCAAAAGATCAAGCCAATTTTTGGAAAGGGTACCAAACTGTCGGTCTTATCAAACACCATCAACCGAACGATAGAAAAATTCTCGGAATATCATCAGATCTTATACATAACATTCATTGATTACTAAAAAGAATTTGACTCAGTAGAAACCTTGACAGTCATGCAAGCATTGCAAAGTGTGGACGAGCCGTATGTGAAAGTACTTGAAGATGTATACTGTGCCTGAAGAACAACCACAGTTCTGCATAAAGAAAGTAACACAATCCTTACAAAGAAAGGGGTTAGGCAAGGAGATACGATCTCTGCAGTACTATTCACAGCTTGCTTAGAGGAACTATTCAGAGACTTGGAATGGGAGCAGTTAGGGATACATCAGCAATGTGCGTTTCATGGATGACATTTCCTTGTTAAATAGCTCAGCGAAAGAATCGCAAAGAATAATTGATGACCAAGAAAGAAAATCAATAATGAAGGCTTGAAAATTACTATTCAGAAGACTAAGGTAATATCTAACAGCCTCGAGGATGAAGAGCACTTTACAATAGTTAGAGAAGCACTGGAATCCGTAGGGGCCCATGTCTACTTAGGGCAGGTAGTAACTGCAGATCCGGGCCATAAGAGGGAAATAACCAGAGGAAAAAGATTAGAATGGAGGGAAGGAGCAGCAGTTTAATTTAGGCAGCAAAGCACTGGAAGTAGTAGGCGAATATATCTATTTAGGATAGGTAGTAACCGCAGATCTGGATGATGAAAGGGAAACAACAAGAAGGATTCGACTGGGATGCATGGAGCGCATTTGGCAGGCACTCGCATGACTACTAGCAGCTTACTGGTATCGCTTAAGATGAAAGAAGTATACAACAGTTGCGTTTTTCCTGTACTCACCTATGGGGCTGAAACGTGGAGGCTAACGAAAAGGGTTCTTTTAAGTTGAGGACAACACAGAGGGCTATGGAACGTAAAAGTTAGGTGTAATCTTAAGACATAGGAAGCGTGCAGAGTGGGTCCGAGAAATGCCTCGAGTTAATGACATTATGGTGGAAATCAAGAAGAAGAAATGCGCATAGGCAGGACCAGTAGTGCGTAGAGAGGATAACCGGTGGTCGCTTAGGGTAACAAGTTGGATTCCAAGGAAAGGAAAGTGTAGCAGGGGGCGGCGCAAGATTAGGTGGGTGGATGACATCAGCGGTCGAAACACAAAGACTGAAACGAACATAAATAGTTCATTACTTCGCTGCAACTGCCCCGCAAGGCTAGTGATCGAATGAAGCGACTCTTCTCGAGCACCTGATGTTCGGAAATGGAAAATAATACTATTTTGTGGCGGAAAGCAGTCTGTTGTAGCTTAGGATCGTTATAGAAGAACTGGGAGGCTTTATTTAGTGTCCAAACCTATCTAAAGAGTGTCATTCACGCTCGCACCTCCCGTTTTGTGGTCGTATATTACGACACCTAAAATACAGATCGCAAGAGTCCGGAAACTGCAAGCTAAAAACGCGGGATGTGATCCTTGACTTCTCAACAGGCAACTTACTAATAAAAACAGCGGTAGGTTTTAGCTAAAACAACAGGTTCAAATGTTGGCTAGACTGAAGCGATCTCGTAGCTCATATGTCTCGGTTGGTCGATGTCACCCCGAAGTCTTGAAACAGGCCTCGCTACCACCGGTTCTTCGTTCTGGCTGACCGCCGCCGCTCCCGGCGACAAGCGGGGCAAAAGCGATGGAATGCCGCGTCACCCACCGCCGCTCAACCGCCCCTTCTTGCCAGAGTTGGACGCAATAAGCGCCAGTTCTCTGGCCACAGCGTTGTCCAATCTGTCGGTCGATATATGGTCATGGCGCGCAGCCCTTTTCTTAATCGAATGACCTGCCGACCGCTCCTGACACATGATTGCAATCTGTTTCATCCTATCTTTATATTTCAAGCAAACCGTTTCACGCCACAACCACTTCTTTCCACCCATTCCATCCTTTTTTACTCGCTTTTGTCCAAGAAGTCTCCCACAACTGTTTTTTCTTTTCGTCTTTTGAGACATGTCTTCTTAGCCCGTTTCCTTCGATTCAACTGAGGGCCTCGTCCTCCCTTTCAAACGTTTTCTTAACCCCATCGTAGTGGTCAACGTGTCATTGTCATTTTTATTTGTTTTCAGCATAGACGTTTTTCCGGTTGAAGCACTGAATTTGGTTCTTTTTGGATTGTTTATTGGCGGGCTAATTGTTTGAAACTTCATCAGGCACATATTATTTTTGTAAAGAAATTGTTTCTTCACAAAAGCTGTATTGAGTCTTTTATTTCAGACCTTCTTACTGAAGTAGCATCTCCGGAGCTCTTCCATTTTCCTTCACGAAAAATAGTTCTCTTCATCCAGTTGTTTAAGCGCAACATTATCTTTTCTTTCACGACTGCTTCCTATCATTTTTTGCTCTTTTTTTTTTTGCTTCTTCTGCAGATGTGCTCTGTTAATCCTGCTGTTTCTGCGCCTCGTGGTGGTGCGATATCGTGGCGGTCACTAATCATTTAACTGATGACACTCAATTAAAAATCTATTAACCATGCTTTTGTAGCTGATTCATTTGTGGCTGATGATATCGAAAGCATTTGCCTTGCTTGAAATTGTTGATTGTGTAATTTTGAGCACCAAATAAGCGTAGATGAAGCCCTACATAGATGGTGTGAAGAAGATAGTGAGAAATATAAGGCTTTGCGATAGAAAAGTAGAATGAAGGGTCTCAGTTATTAAATAGTATCTTTTCGTATCTACACCCCTTACAGTACGACACTTCGTGACCATCTGAAGCATATCACATTTTGTGTTCGTATTCCGCTGTACACATGCGTTAAATGGTCATGAACCTCGTAAGCAGCGTGCATCAAATTGCTTTTTCTTCTGCATATTTTAGCGTTCATAATGTCACCATGAAGAAAAACCTGTACGACTTCGTTCGACCGTACGTCATTGACGTCATTGAAGCTAGAGACTCGTTGCAAAGGTGTTATAGGGGATACCGTTCGTCCTTCCCTCACTGAACTCTTCTGTGATGTTTCTGACTAAGCCGCACAACACTCGACAGTATCATGAGTTGTATGAATACCTGCACAAGTACTGCAGTGAACTGTAAAAGTATATAATGTGGTCAATCGGTGTCTTTTGACTCTGCGGAGTATGCGCTGTCTGTTTTTTGATCGTTGTTCCCGACGGTTCATAATTTTTAACTACAATGAATAGTCATTCATTCCTAATTCACACCTCTCGTCGTTTTTCATTTTTGTCCCACACTTTCTTCATTCCCCTCACTATACATTTATTATAGCATTTCATTGTATCGCTGCCTACCTAATACCCTATGTATGACTTTTCTACTACGACCCAAAAAAGAATGAATACCGCAAAAACTTTGTACACTGTACCTAGCAAGATTTCTTTAAATCAATATATAGTTTCAAGATACCTATTCACTGATCACATATTTCTTCCTCGCCGTTAACTCCGTATTGATCTACTATTCTCTTCATTCTTTCCTATCTTTAGGCGACAAACCCTGCAGCACACGAATGGTTATCTTTCATTTTTATTCTACAAAAATACTTATACCACATTGCAGTCCTGTGCGTGCTTGGTGCGATATAATTACTGCGAAGATAATGATTGAAATACTGGCCATGTAGAATGGGGTCACCTTCGACTGGCGAGAGGTGCCATTTGCAATCATTTGTCAGTTCGGGTTTGCCTGCACCTGGTGCTTTTTCTATATCAGATATTATTTTTACTCCTCCCAGTTCAGCACTTTATTCCGCTCGAGACATCGGGGCCGCAGAAGTGTTTCCAGCGATTGTTTTGGCTGGATTATTGAGCAGACGGCCAGCTGTTGTGATTTGTCTCTATTAAAAAGAAACAAGCTTATATATGCAAGCCTCGGACCAGCTCTCAAGTCTGATTTTCACTGAGCACTGGTTAGACAAACATGGTCATAACTCTAACTCTAGCCTTCAAGTAAAAAAAGACGAAAAATATGCACTCCTTCAGAGACATGTCCTAACAAAACACAAAAACGTCACTCTGAGATTGACTCATAGGTTCACACAACGACATTTTATTATGGTGGCCAATTCAACGCTTCAATAAAAGTAAGTGTACAGAGGCTGCGCTGTTATTTGCGATAAAAATACGCTATGTGAAGAAATCCTTTCTGTATTATCCAAATGCACTTTAATATACATTCCGCCTCATGATTCCGCAAGCGCACTCTGTCATACACTTATTGATTTTCATTATATGACTAAGTATAGTGGCAGAACCACAAAATGGATATATATAGGTCCGTATTTCTTCCTAATCAGACGGATTGTTTGGTCATATTCTTAAAGGTAACTCACTGTTTGCCGTTCATGTTTGAAATATATTTTAAAATTTTCAGGGCTGACTATTGTCGACCGAATAATACAATTACTTTGCAGGACACCCGCAAAAGGCACGATAGAAATGCTCAAGATAATTTTCAAGGCTGCGTCAATGTTTCTGGAAGCAGGGCCTAATGCTGCTCTCACAAAAGCCTTTGTTCTGGTGTGGTGTTTGAAGCCGCAAGAAATATAAGTCGGATTCCTGTTTTTTCATGCGTTTTCATACTTCGAATTTAGAGGGTGTGCTTAGGCATAAAGTTGCATAAGCGGTGGGAAATTGGAAAGAGAGGTTATGAATTGAAGCTTCTAAATAATATCATCATTCTTCTTTTTAGTCGCAGTCCTAGATGCACTCCATTCACAAAGCTGGGCATTTGAAAAAGTGCGCTTCCAATTGCCGAGCTTACACAAAACTTTCTTTTTGCCCCCCCCCCCCCCCCCCCCCACCATCAAATCGAGCCAGATGTTTTTCCGCGACAGACACGGCGAACCCTCTCTTCATATCAGTCACGCGCTGTCTACTGTAATCAGATCCTTAGAAATTCTAAGCGCACCCGCCGTCGCATTTGTCAACTCGAATTTCTCTAAAACTGAAATGCTAGCTAAAGCAAAAGGGTAGAAAAGGTGCGAAAAGAACTTTCGTGATAAAGCACGTGTCTTATTTTGAGCCGACGAGCTCGAGTGAGTTGCACAGAAATTTGAAGAAAATCTGAGCTGGCCCGCTAGCTTCCTTATATAGCACGAGAGCTTATTCTATAGTAAACTGACACTCCTCTGTTGGTATTACTGGAGTGTTATTCTTTTCTAACACCTACGCTTATCAGAATGTCAGTGCATATATAGAAAAGGCTACTTTATTATATTGTCAATTAGCTTGCAATTAAAATTAGCCTGCCGTGAGTCTCGCTAAACGTTGCTTACACAGGTGGGCTCTCTGTGGATTACATTTCTGCACGATATTGTCGCACATCTCTTCAAGAGTTTTGTTCGCCGGGAGCATTGCCATAAAGTTGAAATATCGAAAAAAAGAAGAAACAGTTGAGTAGGTGTTAGCAGGAGTGAACGGATATTTGGGCGCAAAACTCGTTGAAGGAGAAATAGTAAATTATGCCTTATTAAAATAATTATTCAGTATGCATGTTATATTTAGGAGCGTGATCGCGCGTGTGCTCTATCTGCCAGCAAGAAAAAGCTTTGCTGACGAGAGCCTTTCTGGGAGTCACTTTCCTGATAGAGTTCGTAAACAACATAGCTGTAAACATAGGGCTCGGCATTATTCTCTAAAGAAGAGAAGGCAATGCCCCTTCGCAAACAAGGCAGAACATTCAGAGCGAGATGCTTAAGAGGACGTTGGGGGGTTACGAGGGGGTCATGATAATTTGAGGCTTCAATGAAGTCCTTTCGTCTCAAGAACGCATCACAGTGGAATGTAACAAAGCGGGAGACTATTATTTGAGGTTGCAGCCTGTGACGTAATTTTATATTGTAAGGTCGAGGTCGGGCTTAGATTTAAGACTGAATCAGCAAGCGAATATTCTACAAAACGAGAGAAAAATGTGCAGTGTGAATTAACACTCCAACTCTGCTGAGCAATAATTTCTGGTGAACCTGAAGTCATCTAAGCGGTTGCGTTAATCGACCAGTGGAATTTTCTGACAGCTCTATCTCGCTCACTATCCTCTTCGCAGTCGCCGAAATGAAAGATTCTCTACCGCAAAAAACATTAATGGCTTAGATTGCCGACAGGTTCTAACTTCATCACGAATGTCCTAGTCTTTAGTGGGCGAGTTCCAAAAACAAAATTGAAGGTGATGGTTCTCAACATTTCATTTTTATTTTATTTTATTTAGTTGTCTTTAATTTAAGTCGGACTTTGGTTGTTTTAGTATTTTTTTACAGAGAAGAGACATTTCATCCACTTCCTTATACATAGCATTCATTGATTACGAAAAAGCATTTGACTCCGTAGAAACCTCGGTGGTCATACAAGCATTGCGTAATCAGAGTGTAGACGAGCCCTACGTGAAAGTGCTTGAAGATATATATACAGGGTGCAAAGCAACCATAGTTCTGCACAAAGAAAGTAACAAAATTCCTATAAAGAAAGGTGTTAGGCAAGGAGACACGATCTCCTCGGTACTATTCACAGCTTGCTTAGAAGAAATATTCAGAGACTTGGAATGGGAGCAGTTAGGGATAAGAGTAGATGGAGAATACCTCAGTAATCTGTGATTTGCTGATGGCATTGCCTTGCTAAGTAACTCAGGGGATGATTTGCAAAGAATTATTGATGACCTAGGCAGGAAAAGTAAAAAAGTAGGCTTGAAAATCAATATGCAGAAGACTAAGGTAATGCTCAACAGCCAAGGGAAGAAACAGCGGTTTACGTTAGGTAGCGAAGCACTGAAAGTAATGAGTGAATATATCTGTTTAGGACAGGTAGTAACCGCAGATCCGGACGACGAAAGGGAAATAACAAGGAGAATAAGACTGGGATAGAGGGCATTTGGCAAGCACTCCTAGATTATGACTAGCAACTTACCGGTATCGCTCAAGAGGAAAGTATACAACAGTTGCATCTTAGCTGAACTTACCTATGGGGCTGAAACGTGTAAGCTAAAAAAAAAAAAAGAGGTTCTACTTATAATGATGACATTGCACAGGGCTATGAAACGTAAAATGTTAGGTGTAATCTTAAGACATCGGAAGCGTGCAGAGTGGGTCAGAGAAATGCCTTGAGTTAATGACATTCTGGTGTAAATCAAGAAGAAATGGGCATGGGCAGGACAAGTAGTGCGCAGAGAGAATAACCGGTGGTCGCTTAGGGTAACAAGTTGGATTCCAAGGAAAGGAAAGCGTACCAGGGGGCGGGAGAAAATTAGGTGGGCGGATGAGGTTAAGAGGTTCGCAGGGGTCAAGTGGATGCAGCTCGCATAGGACCGGGCTAATTGAAGGTATATGGGAGAGGCCTTCGCCCTGCAGTAGGTATAGTCAGGCGGAGGATGATGATAATCACAGTGCAATAGTTCTTAGATTTAAACCGAAATGCGCTCCGAAATAGGCTCTTGTGTTTGCAGAGACTTTCTTGGTTGTGCCATGTTTTAAGCATAAGATTAATGCAACTTCGCTTAGAGCGCCCATTGTCCCGCTCATACATTAAATTCTAGCCCAGTGACACATTTCTAAACGTCTCAAACAAATACATTTTATGCACTGAAGCTGTTTCTCTCGCTGTAGCGAACGTCCGTAACAAAACGATGCGTACGACTCCGATCCCGACGAGAGGCAATACGGCGGGGTGCCGTTTCATCGAGCGAAGAGAGGTGTTTGCCTAGCTTCGCTTTTCATGGGCGGCGCCCTGTCTGTGTCACGAGATTGGGCGTTGTGGGGTCAGATCTTGGCGTGTGTTTCTTTGTTCGGTCTCCTTTGCCCCTATAAAATATTCACAATCTCCATTGTGCGACCGTAATCACAAGCCCCTTGAGATTAGAGTAAAGACAGAAGACGTTTAGTGCAGGAGCAAGTGCAAAAACTGTTTCCAAGAAATATAATCAATTCACGCGTGCGATAAGTTTCAGGAGGAAGAGCAGCAAGGAAAAGACTACGGTCCAGACAGAGATACGAACGAAATGTCATAAAAGGCAAAGGGGAATGGGCAAACATGTTGCTATGGTTTGTTATGTACAGCGTTAGCACTCCCCAAGAGGGCTATACCAGATAGGTTTCTTGGTTAATGCATCAGTAAGACAAAATGAGTGAAGTTGCTTCATATTTGTTTTGTTGTTGGTGTGTTGTTGTGGCACCTATACAATTTTGCTAAATCTTGTGTAACATAGGGCCTTATTCGAACAATGTCTACTTTTCATTATATACAGAGTGGGTATTGAATAATATATCAGAAGAAGAGTCCTACCCAAGTTATTGCAGCTGTTGCTATTCAGGCTCTGTAGCGAGGGCATGAATTTAAATGCTGGTTTCTTTTTCTGGTGTGTCTTGCAAGAAACTGATATTTCAAGCAAGCCTCTTCGCCTTAGTGCTTTTGTAGTATTGTTTTCCTTTTTAAGCGTTTTTATGAGACGCCGAAACCAAAAGTTGTGTTGCATTACACTAAGTCTTCAAGCGGAGTTCTGAAGACATGCATGTCTTAAATTTCAATGGCGGTTCGCTTAACTGTTTTTTACTCCCATTTTACAGCGGAAGACGAATAAGCCCTTCAGTGTGTTTAGCTTTTCCAGAAAAACTGGAAATGCATTAGAATAGGGTCTTTCAAGATAAGAAATAAGGAAGCCTGCAAGACAGACTTGGCATGCTTCAACGAAATATTTAGATGCACCCTCTAAACATATTCATTGTTGTGAAACAAACACAAAGCATATATTTATTTAATTAGGCCAGCGTTCTTCTCTACCTCTCTCATTCGGTTCTTTGTTAACTTTTTCTCTTCGGCTTTTGGACCACCACTACTCAAAGAAAAATATAATTGCTTTTACATCGGAGAAACATATTTCACGACAAGAGTCGAGATTTACGGCGACCAAAGAAAACACTGGTTGCTTGCGATTAATTTACTCCTTTTTTGCCAATGCTATACATGTCTTGCTCTGGGAAGTGCTAATACATGTTTACGCGCGTTCGTCCACACACCAAAAATTGTGGTCGCACTTGTATCTCTTATCCTTTTCTTCTGTTACTTACACGCTATGTCCTGAGGTGCAATTTTGTTTTCGTCTCAAGATACAAATATTTGGCGCCGATGTCTGCGACATCGGGCCACTTCTTGCGAAATTGGAAATCAAATCCGCGTTCAAAACTCGCTTCCATTTTGGAGGATTTCCTGCAGGCTGAACTATCGGTTGAGGATTACCCTCCTGCAATGTACTATTAATGTTTTTATATTCGTTTATATTCAAAACGTAGTCGTTTTTCTAATGCGTCAGCACTTCATTTTGCTAATTATTGTGAGATTTTTCTAATTATTGTTCTGTTTATCGTTCTAAGTTGTTTTTCACATTTTCATCAAAGATACATCTTGCTCGGCTTGCCCTTCTCCGTCTACAAAACAAAAAAAGAGAAAAAAGTGAATAAAACGTAACTGAGATTTAGCAGATTAAATACTCTATACTCATTTATTTATTTGTTCATTTTTAGTTTTTTCTTGGTGGCGGCTTAGCATTTCAAGCTGACAACCTTCTGGTAAAGCGGGGCTACTACTGAGCGTTTGTTGGGCTTTAGGTTTAACTGAAAGCTGAAAAATGTTTGGTAACCCGGCTGGTTGGGTTAAGGCGCCCGGTGCAACGCAAGACATTAGTTTGTCATACAAATTTAATTCCAAAGCCTATAGGCATGGCGAAGCTCCTTTATCTACCTATAAAACAGTGTCAATGCTAGCTGTTCACATCAAAAGTAGTGCAGCTATCTTTGCACTTAGTGCATCGTAAAAACGCACACGTACTAAACATGAAAAAATGCTGTGGCATCTCATTCTTGGCTTTATCGGGACGCGATAAAACAACTTTTTAAATCGATTTTAAAATTTTTGCTTTCAAAATTTTTCTTTGTTTTAAAACTTAGCTAACGCAACCCTTAATAGGTTGCTTTATTGGAGCACAGTAAATTCACTAAAAATAAATGTAGAAAAAACAAAACCTATCTTATTCGCACCAGTACAGAATCAAACAAGCTGTCATTTGGACATATATATATATTGGAACCTCTAAAATAGAGCGTGTGAAAGAAACCAAAACATTAGGAGTTGTTTTTTGCGAACATTTAACCTGGAACGCTGACATTGACCTCGTAGCAAAGAAGTTGGCGAGGGCCTATGGAATGATTTGTAGGCTGCAGAACTGCAGACAGAAACTCAAACTTCTTCTCTACAATGCTTTATGCAGTGCCCCCATATAAATTATTGTAACCTTGTATGGAAGACATCACAAACGAACATTCACAGATTACATTTACTACAGAAAAAAGCTTTTCGCCATATTTCAAATCTGTCCTTCGATGCTCACACATTGAATTTGTTTCAGGCATTGAATTTGCTTCCTGTCACACACCTCTACACTTTTAACTTGTTGGCCAAATAAAAAAGCAGTCTAAAACGTAACAATAAGTATTTTATTCAGATCTGCAATTTCAAAACAATGCAACTGCCATACATAATGAGGCAAAGAGAAGTGTGACAATTACCGTTTTGTCGCCCTAATGATGGCTTTAATAGGTTTAAATACCGTGTGCCTTGTTTGTTAAATATCCTGAAAAGTAAAAATTCACATTTTAAAAATATGACTAGAAACAATTGGAGGGAATATTTGATGTCGAACAATGGTCTCGAGATGAATTGAGTTCTTTGAGTAAAGTCCTTTTTTGAAGCATGGGGCACAAGAATTAAGTAACCTGCTTAAAATAACTGTGTATACATTTTAATGTAATTGTTCATATTGACAACGTTTTGTTCGTTTGGCTTTCTGTTGAGTTTGCTTTCGTATATGTGAATACTTGTTTGAGATATTTTGTATGATAATGGTTCCTTTATTGTTGTTGTGAAGTACAACTTATGTCTATGTGTGTTGAAATATGGAAGTATTTCTGTGTTTACCGTGTACATAAAAATCCGCGCTCCAGAATGACAAAGAGGCAAGAACCTCGTCAAGCTGCTGGTAGCAGCATTTTTGTTCTTGTCCTGGCATTTATTTTGTACACCGCGGAAGAATGCTAAATAAAGATTAATTTGATTTCATTTTATTATTTTCCAGCATAAAAACATCATGCTACTCTAAATGGCAGAAAATCGCATATTATAAATTCCACTTCAGGATATTATATATGTGCTGACAGCACATACGCGAGAAAGAGAGTGATAGGAATGACGTGTTACATATCGGGATTCCTTTTGCCAGTTGAACAACGGTTATTTTCTTGAGCTGACAGAACGAATGGCTGCCTTTCCTGTAATTTTGCGACATTATGAACCACAAATTGAATAAAATATACATTTTGGAAAATTGTTCTGTATTTCAAAAGTTTGATTTGTAGACAGTTACCGCTTGTGAAACTGGCTATAGACTGAATAGTTTGCGAAACATCGCAACCTAGAAACAATGCCTGGAAATTCAAAACAACACTTCAACTTTTTTTTTGTTTATCCACTCATCAAAAGGCAATTTATTGATGGTGTAACAAGACTATCTTGTCCATGTTTTAGCTGTTGGCTGAGTGGGCATGAGAAACCAGCTAATTTTTGAATAGGGCGTATGTGTATATCTCACCCGAACACACGGTTCTATCGTGTCTATTAAAAGAGGGCTTTCTAATTTTGGTAATTATTGTTTCCAGTATAATTACTTTTTTTGTTCCATATAAAATTGAGGAATAATACTGCAACCTTTCGTGAAGAGGAAACCAATCCGATACTACTCAATTTATTACTGCTCTCTGTAACTCTGGTACAGCAACTGCCCTATCGAAAAATATATGTTCAACTGTCCTTTAAGAAAGTTTCACGAGCGTACACCATCGGCCGCAGCCGTCGTCGCTGTTGCCGCTTCGACCTTGGGTCCCTTCCAAGCTTTACAAGCTTCTTTGCAGCGTGATGTAGTCTAATTTGGGTTGTTCAATGGTATCGGCAGCCTGTCTGGTACGGCTGCGGTCTCTGGCATGACCTATGTGTATGGTGTGTTTACCTGGTTTAAATGAAGCAGCGGCACAATGGAACTTCATGAAGACGACTATGTTCAGTGCAAAGAGCGAGAGTGTTTCACATTTGGAACTTGAAGACGATGACGTCTTCTCGCAGCGCGAGATGAAACAACATACAGCGCACAAGTCCGTGGCACTGTCTGTCGAACGTATCAAGTAGAAGGTCCAGGAATAACGCAAAATAAGGCTAAAACAGCAATTAACATAGATCTAACGCTTTAAACTTGCCAGTTAGACGGACCGCGAAGAAAAAGAATTCATAACTCGTTAAAATCCAGATCAAAGACAGTGTGACATGATCCAAAAGCACATACTATCGGAGAAAGTTCAAAAGTATTTTCGTAGCCATTTGATATATGAAGTTTCACTCATGTTTAGCTGGTATATAAAATGAAAACAGTCGTTGATATAGTTATTACTGCCTACATAATTAAGTTGCTCCTTAAGTTCACTTCAAAGAAGAATTGATATTTTACGTTCCATTCTGGAAGGCCTAAATAAATAAGCATTAAATTAGATATTCCATCCAAAGTTATTTCTCATCACATCGGGACGTCAGATTACTTACTGCTAAGATTATCAACTTCCCCTTTTGGTCCGTAACGTTGGTTCTGCCAAGATTTCGGGAACCTGCCCTTCTGCCTTCTGAACCTACTGCGCTCTCGAATGATTCGCGCACGCAGGCACGCTGGAATTTGGCGGCGATAAATGCGTCCGCGTGCAGCTAATGCCTCCTTCGTCGGGGCAAAACGTGCCTGCTGGAATGGAGGCTCCTTCCTTCGCTTCTGGTTTGCGCGGGAGATTGGAAGACCTCGCGAACTGGAAACGACATTCAAGGCGCTGCCCTCCATTTAACCTGTCTTCATGCAGCGGGAAGTTGTGTGCAGTGCCACTGAAAAGACCTACGGCACGCTAAAAGCTGTGCTGTTATGCCCTTCTTACCTGCCTTCGGATCAGTGAGTAGGTGGAAAGGCTAGCGAACACAATTTGCTTAGTGCACGCAAATACTGATTAGCATGTAGGAACAATCGCAAAGAAAACGTTTTGGTGCGCGGGTTTGCGCAGAAAACATACATGATGAAAACTATTGCTTTTTGCGATATCGATCAATTCTCTATAATAGTTGAAGAGAGGTTTATTGAGATGGCTGCAGGATTCTGGAGAGGGCGACCGGTGGAGCAAGGCGATCGTGTTGCGTAGCACAAGATCGGGTCCGACCAAGGCAGCTCGAGCTTCCAGGGCGCGCGACAGCTGATCGACTAAGAAACCAGAAGCCTTCGTCGTTGCTATTGTCGACGCAGTTTCATCATCTTTTTTTACGTAGTGATTATTCATCATTATTCATCCGTTCCTCTGATAAGTTGCACTTGAAGTCGCAAAGCTACCCCTCCTGACTCTACCGTACTGGCACCGTTCAGCTTGAAGCCCAATAAGCCTGCTGCTATTCCATTCTAATTATGTAAACTTCCAGAACTAGGAAGCGTGCCTTTAATGCCCTTACACAATAATAGCATATAAACATTTTCTTAAGGTGTCAGGCATACCGATTAATTGAATGTCATGTAAATATAAGGAAGCATACACAACACCCTAGCCCCTCCGTGGTGGCGCAGTGGTTACGGCGCTAAACTGATTTTCCCAACAATGCATGATAGAATCTGGGCCGTGGCGGTAGCTTTTCGATGGAGATGAAATGCAAGGTGCCCTTGTGCTGCGGTCATTTCAGTGCACATTACAGATCCCCAGGTGGTAGACATTTCTGAAGCCCTCTACTACTGCGTCTCTCATAGCCTGAGTCGCTTTGGGACGTTAAACCCAAAAGCTAACCATACGTACTACTTGGCTTGAATGATACTGATTACGTGTGTAGAAATTTGACGCCTAAGTACCAACTTCCATGTCCCCGGGTTCCGTAAACTTTTGTACACGAATGCGCGGTATTTGACTCGCAGTGTTCTGTTAACTGCAGATTCGTCTTTTTGCATTTTAGGCGCAAGAAAGTATCTAAACGTCTGAGTGGTGATTACAGAAATTATAAATTGTACGGTGCAGCATCCTCGTTCCATTCTCACGGATAGAGCGATATCACTCAAGCTGTCAGCTCAGTTTATTAAGTAAATGAAAAGCTTTGGTACACGGCTTACCGCAACACTAGCCTCGGTTGAGTTTTACGGCAATTAGCAATAGGCATATATCTGGGTGCAGCATTAGTCGCAGGAGCATCTCTAGAAAGTTAGGACCGCAGTTCAGCGAGGCAATACTAACGCAAGCCGCCTGACAATGTCTGATGCGACAACCACTGAACATTATCAATGCCTGATGAGATGATGCAGCTCACGCTGGCTCTCCAAGGTTTTTCCGTGTGATGCTGTGAAAGCATAGATGCTGGGAGCGCATAAAATTCGGCCAAGCTCACAGGAGCCCTCAGCTCTGTGTCACTTGGACTCGTGCACGAAACTCCGCTTACTTCCCCATTAGGAACGAATATAGGGCGCGACCACTTCTTCTACTTCGTCTTGAGGAGGCTCTCGAGTTAGATGTGGCCGCTATTTACAGCGCGTTGAAATTGCTGTCTTGGCCTGCCGGCCATTCCTTGGGCTGCCAGACGAGCTATCAATTTATCAGTTAATTTATTCCAAAGAACGGCCTCGGGCCTGGTAAGGTTATAGAGATTGAGACAGCTCTCCTTCAGGCTGAAATCTGCCCGCCGGCTCGGCTGTGCTATTTTTGCAGCACAAAAAAAAAAAAATGTGGCACGAAACGCGAAAAACGTAGTTGTAAATTTTGACCTGCACTCGTCGTCTCCAGTTCCGAAGGATGTGCCGTATTCACCCGAAAATATCAGTGCCTTTCTTTTCCAAGAATCCTTGGAAAATGTTTAGTAATGCTTTCACTATGGGCGTTGAAATAATATACTCTGACTGAGAAGGTAGTAATCAAATACTGATCATTTGTAAGCAAACATTTCCCGCTGCTCTGTTCCATAGTGAACATTATTGTTTTTATTGTTAAGTCTAGTTCGTAGTTCCGGGTTACTCGAAAACGCACAATGAGGGACACGGCGACTGAGTGACGTCAGCTGCGCTAGACACCCTGGTAATGTTTTACTCAGCGAGGGGTTTCAATTGATTTTTGCTTGGATGCTGGAAGCACATGGTTGCGCTATAAACGACCATTATAGTGAATGTAACTTTAGCACGGAAATCTGGCATTGTCACCGCATTGTCACCGGCATTGTCACCGCGAGAGACGATATTAAATATTCAATTGCCGCAGTTATGTGATTAAGTTTCACGTGTGGGGAAATATAGGGTAGGGTAGGGAAGAGGAGCTAAGAAGCTTCCGTAGAAAGAAACTCGATGTTTCACTCGTCTTCGGGACATTGATGGCTTAAGGAAGTCGGAACGAATGATTCACTGCCAATGATTGTTAACTGATCTGGCTTACTTCAAAAGCGGCAAATGACTTGTGTGGTGCGTTTCCTTCGTAATTCTTAATTTCCTAATTGACCATCTGAAGAGCACTGCACCAATTATGCAATTGGCGCGTCTGTATATACTCACAAACTTCTGGCTGCAGTCTATATTGTCTGCATATTATTTAGATTCAGTACACGTTAAGCAACCCCAGGAAGTCGAAAATTCCGGAGTCCTCCACTACGGCGTCTCTCATAGCCTGAGTCGCTTTGGCATGCTAAATCTTACAAACCACACCAAACCTTTTCAGATTCAGTGGCCGCCCGAAGACAATATTAACCTCTGTTCTCTGATGGTAGTTTTCCGCAACTCTAAAACTTTTCACTACATTAATTCACATTGTAGATATTAAATTGTTGTCCATTTCTCAAATATCGTCAATGTGTTCTTTGAAAAAGAAATGTTAGGGACTGGATTCCATTTACAGCTACTTAAATATGCGCGCTCGTTATCAATACACAGTTAACATGGACTTCGACCTATAGATATAGTTAATACATATTCAGTGCTAAGTTCTACTGCAGTCGGTTGTACTCAGTGTGGTAACGTAGCTTGTGTTCCTATAATATAAACATGGTTGTTCCTTTTATTTTTCACCACTAGTGACGGCCTTCAAACTTCCGCAGACAAAGGAACTTGAGAAGCGAATAAATACTCGATTTCATTAGCTGAAGCACAAGGCCAGCGTGAGTGATTGTATGTGTCGATGTAAGCATGGAAATGAATGAATCAAACCATAGACTCGCTTTCCTTCCTTTCGAAATCTGTCTCTTTAACGCCGTCCAACAGGAGAGCGCAGCAAGCATTCATCCTTCATTGCACTGTAATCCGTGCACACTCGTGTGGATGGTCGAAGTATCCGCCGAGAACCAGCGCCGAGGGGATTTACGTATTTGGTGTCGGGGTCGCGGACTCGTGAATAATGCAGCTCGCCCTTCCGGTGCTGCTTGTCGCAGCCTTCGACAGCTCACCACGAAGGTCATTAATTAGAGAGCCTTTAATGTGTCCCAATCTCCTGTAGGACCTTTATCTCTTTACTTGCCCTTTCGAAATATCCTGATACGCTCGGCTGCTTGATTCTTCACAGGTTTCCAAAGAAGAAAAGCTAGTTTGGTTTTTATGAAGACAAAAAGAAGATTATTTTTGTGATGGCATATCACGGACCGAAGAAACCGGCGCCGGAGGGTGGAAACAAATTTAGTGAAACTTGTTGAACGTATAGTTCACTGGCGCCTCACAGATAATGCCATGTTTTTTTATAAGTCCTCAGTGTGGCTCAGGTAGGGTTTCATCGAGTGCTCGATCTCTACTAGAAAAGAAAGAAGTTTCAGAGTTCGTCAATGCCGATATCGCCAGCTATATATGATACATATTAGGATGTATGCATATATAGCAACGTAGAGCATTATTCCGCAACTGTGAAAGAACTTGACTAAATTACGCTGCCGTTTTACATTTCTTTTGCAACAGAAATTTTTAAAACAGAATTTTTTCTGCTAAACCGATTTTACATGAAAGGTCTATTACTAAACGAGAAGTGAACCCCAGGGACTAGCCCTATCTCCTTTAATGCTTCACATACTCTCCGTAGTATTCTTGTTCAGCCTGATATCAAAGTATATGTACAGGCGAACTGTATAGTCTTTTAGCATCTTCACAAGATATTCATATATTGAAAGACTTCTTAATTCACCTGGATGTGTGCCTCTTTAGAGGAAACGTAATTTTATGGGTGACGAAACCTTCCGCGCAAGCTTCCAATCTGTCAACCCCTTTTCTATCTCACCAATGTATTCCGGCGCTCAAATTCCAAATATAGCTTACAAGTCCCTAAAATAACTCAGTATAGTACACAACTTCCAATCGAGCTTGCGATATAAGTGTGGGCTTGGTCCCCTGAACCAAATTAGCACTGAAGAGTTCGGTTTGCATAGAGACACTGTATTTTTTCTGCATGAAACCGATTTTTAATTTCAGTTTCGTTTTTCTCTCCGATGGTCCTAGATGCAGGCTCTAACCGTTCGTGTTTTTGGAAAGGTACGCTGTACGACACGTGCCGCGGTGTGCCAAAATCAGTTCAGAATGCGTTCCTCTATTTAGAAGCCCGTTCACGAAACCATCACTCATAATTGAGGCTGCTAGCATTGCAGAGCCCTTGACCATACTTAAAATTAGTCCTGGTGGCGCTTGTTTCATTTCTCTGAGGCACTATGTTTTTTCTCAACAAATCCTGGGCACAGTACATTCAAACACAAGTTGTATTTACTCAGTCCTTGTTCTCTGAAACTGCAGTTCTCCTGGTCCGTCAAACACCTTACTGATATTCAGGCTACACTTTAGTCCGTATTCCGAGCTTACTTCGTTGTCAAAAGTGTTGCTATCTCCCTGACCTCGAGTCATCTGATTGGTGGAAACGGCGCAACTAGATGTAGTAGCCACTTCCGGTTCCGGCGTTTTCACTACTAATATGGCTCCAGATCAGGAAGGCAACGACTTTTCTGAAAACGACGCACACTGAACTACGGATCCTGCACTTTGATCAGTCACTGTCATATAAAGCAAAACACCTGTTCTTCAACGTGATAAATGGTCTCCTGCAGAAATATTTGTTAGAGCACCCGAGAGATGCAGCCATCTTCACGGATGCCTTCTAAACTATCCAAAAACGTAAGATAGGTATCTATTACACCAGTATTTACTGCTGATATCCTTGCAAATGATTTGGCTTTTCAAAACGTTCCCTGCAACATTTCGCACGTAATCATACTTTCTAACTTTTTGAAAGCTTCAGGGTACGGCTTTTGAGCCTACCTCTTATGTTCTCTTCCCCTAGGTGTGCAAGATGAGCGGTTTCAGTGGATGTCTGTACAGTGCCGGACTGCGTCGAGTACGCTGCAGGATTTCTAAATTAAGCTCTTAGTCCATTTGTTGCCACCTTCGAAGATAGCAGTATTTTTCTGAGTGTGTCCTACTTTGAGGGTCTCCAACTACTGCACTGCCTGAGTGGTATGCGTATCCTTGTTGCTGGGAAATTTGAACATTTAAAGTTTCTTTCAAATTTTCGATCTTACAAATCAGAGCAATTAGAGGTCTCTATGACGCCCTTGTGCTACAAAATTCCCTTCCTCAATCTTAATTCTTCCGGTTATGTGTTCAAGCTGTCGAATATTTATGGGTCATATCGCGACTTAGAGACTTTAGATGATTGCATCCTCTCCTGTTGGAGGTATGCAGAGCACTTGTTAAGATATTCCCGTCGCTCAGTGACCAGTGCTTTTTTTCAGTGCTCGTTTTGCCCTCCATCGGTGAGATAAGTCAAAGGAAATTCTCTAAAGCGAGCCTAAAGTGAGTGTGTGAGCTACTTTCTCGGTATAATATTGTAATAAATGGTTCTTTTAGCGCCTCATTGCAATGATTTTGCGTTGACGTTTTATTTACTAAACTATTTTCTTTCTTGGTATCGCCGAAAGAAAACAGTTTTTCCCGAACAATATTAAACCAACTCTTATTCCTCATTCATTATTATCGTGCCCTATTTACTAGAGAATTATTCAATGTTATGGCCACAATAAAAATCTGATAAATCGAACACGCACCAATGGTGCGGGCTTGATTCTGATATGCGCGTTGTCATTTGAGGCAACAACTCCGCCAACAAAAAAAGACAAGAGAAGGAAACTGTGACAAGAATGCACCCTGCGCGATTACCCCGCCATTGGTATTTTCTATTACGACTGAGGACAAGTTCTCATGATGTGCACGGTCGGGTTGAGAACTGTAAAAAGTTCAAGAAGAGAGGCCGTGGTCCGATACGGCATTGAGCGTTCGGTCTTGAAAGCGGAACTGCAGTGCTGAACGACGGACTGCTTAGGAGTGATAGGTATTTGACGCCGATCACGAACACGCTGGAGGTGGGAAGGCATTATGACGAACATACTAGATGCTTCAGACAGTACTAACAAGAATGTTCACGACAAGCCGTGCGATATGTTAACTGACAACATTTCGCCAGCAGACATGAAGAAGGTTCTGAAAAACTTCGCAATACGAGGAATGATAAGTGGGTAACTCGACCTATAGGCACTTTGTACTCATGTTTTGTTTTGTATTTTACTATGTTTCTCACTGTAAATGATTCTGCTCATGTTATTGCCTGTGAGTTAACTTTTTTTAACATAACCGAGGACCTGTCTTTCTGTTCAAGATGTCAAAATCACAAGTAGAGCAGCAGTATTTTGACTAAAGTGGCGTGAAATATTTAACGTGAACCGAGGAGAGGGGGGGCTTTAAACGGGTAAAAAACTTATTTTCGGAAGGTAATATGAAGTATTCGAAGTAAAACCTTTACAGGCATCAAAGCCGTAACTTTTTCTTCAAGCAGCCCGTTTCTCTTAAGGGAAAAAACAGAACACCCTGTCAGATCTTCAATACCAATCATCGTGCTTGTAGTTGCCTCCAGGGTTAAATGCAGGAGCAGTAAAGGAAAAATAATGGTTATAACAGACGCGCGGAATATATGAAGAGGTGCTTGATCGCCTATAGAGAGGTATGGTTTACGTACTGCTTATACTCGTTTCGTCACAAGCACATGGATGCAGCTTCAGCTACAGGATCGGGGCGGGCTCATATTAGAGCTCTACTTCGAGCCTAAATTGAACAGAGCACACAGAGAGCGACGACACTCCGCTAGTGTTTCCCAAGTTCGGGTGGATGGCATAGGGACATCGTACATGCATTTTGTTTGGTGCCATTACGTTTTTACCGGTCGCACGCGGTCCCTCTCTACCCGAGCCGCCAGAGGTCAAAAGATTGGCCCTCAAAACCACGATCAAACTTTTATACTCTCGCCTATTTCCCAGTTTTTGTTTTCACTGTGCTCGGCGAAGGAAGTGTCCAGGATTTCTACTCAGAGCAGTATCCGCATCGACCTCTCCTGTGTCCAGTACCTGCTAAGACGACCTTATACTGCTGCTCCTTTCGTTCAATTTCTTTTTGAACCTTTGTATATGTTCAATGGCGTGAACGTTCCTTCCGCTCTTCTCCGAATGCTTTTCTTTGTTTTTCCTGCTTCAGCTAGTGAGGCCATCGCCCTCCACCTCTTTTATATGTAGCCATAAAATGGGACCGACCATCTATTGCTGCATCGTAAATGCTGCAGCACAACATGGGGTCATAGCCTGAATAATGCGAACGTGGCGACATCTCGCGACGATACCAGAAAAACACGTCACGCTGTAATAATATCCGGCGTCGAGGAACCATCTGAAGTAATAAGGGCATGAGATGGATTGGAGACGTTGTAATAAAAAGCCTCGAATTAGTCTCCGCAGTTCGGCTGTCGTCTTACCATGATCTATTTGAACATGGCGCACTAGCTATTACTCATTTGCATTTCCTAGCGTGGCAGATAGTAGATCTACTCAACGCATTGGTAATATTCTCCTTTAACATGGTTCTATTTTTATTGCTGTGGAAGCCACATTGTTCAGAAAGAGGCTTTTGTGTTTAAACTAACTCTTTGCAGCAGTATCAGCAAACCGTAAAAATAATCTTTAACTTTTTTCGGAGCACCATTTACTTCTTCAAGAAACGATCAGGAACACGCAGAAATCGTCTCTATGTTTGGGTTAGATGACCAATCAATGACAACATTGAAGCATTAAGCGGTAAAAAGTTTCGTCCAACTCTTGCTTTGTTGTATGTGGTGAAGGCTCTGTAGTTGGAATAAAAAAAAAGTTGTTTTGCTTCATAAAAATGATTGGAGTAACGTATCATGTTACTGGCTTCGAACATACGATGTTTGATGAGACGCCCCAAGATGTGGTGCATCAGATTTTGATGCTTCCTACTTTCTCGACCTTTTCAAACTTAAAACGCACGCTCCCAAAGTCCTAAACTGTTGTGGGCGCCACTGACGACAGCGCCCCAAGCGTGACTTGGCGCTCAATTCCAGCGTTGACAAAGCAAGAACCCGTTTGTCGGAACCATGTATACATTGTTCCTATTTGCGTCATTTCTAAATTTAGCAGGAGGCTTTGTCACATTTCCCACAAAATAAATGCGGCTGTTATGTCTATTGCGCATTATTTTTAATTATGATTTATAGCCGATTTATTTTTAATTTCCCACTCAAAGCCTTCTTCTGCGCTGTACGGTCAATATATTTTGTTTCTGGAAGTATTAGTCGAAGTGCGTACGTACTAGAGCGTCTACTGTGCCGAAAGGCGATTGCTCCTCCGTCCGCGCACCCCAAGTGCCACTTTGCCAACATTAATCACTTTCCACTTCCTTCTTTTATATTATTTTAATATATTCGAACATATAAACGTCCCTAAGCATGGCGGTGGGGCCTCAGAATATGAGACTCCTGAGAATAACTTTGTTCGTAGATTGCAATTCGTGATAGCTTACTGGCACTACAAGAACTACAAGAACAAAAACATAGAACACGTGAAATAATATAGGTGACATAGTTACCAACATAAACAATAAAGATGTCATTTTCCAAAAAAAAAACTAAAAATCACAGAAAAAGTATCTTGCAAAAAAGGAATATATGCATGAAATTAACTTCGTAGTTGTTTACGTTATGAATGCATGCCGAAACTTACAAACATTGCCATCAAATTATTTTATTTCTTTAACAAAGGTGGTACAATTTGTAAACAATGCTGTAACGACCTTGTGGCTGAAAAAAAGACGGCGTGGCTGTCGGAGTAGACATTAAACCAATAAATCTAATTGATCGACAGTGCCATGACGTTTGAACCATATGTCCTCGCACAGGAAACCGAAACATGCCGCAACGCTCACGCTAACATGACGTCATGCGTGAACTGAATGTGATTGAACCCCCCCCCCCCCCAACATAGAATGTGATTACACTTCGAGAACAATCTCAAATAATGAAACGCTCTAAAGTAATTAAACTCGCTAACGTAAAGTATTTACAGTACAGGTGGGATTTGAAGCTACAACTCCAGGTTTGTGATCCAGACACTGGCGACTGCAACCACAAAGAGACGCTTGTAGAGTTGAGAACAAGCGGCTCTTTAATATGTTGAGCTGTTTTTCACGCAAAATTGTCCTATAACTTTGTCCTAAGGAGTATGTACACAATAAGAGGAGGTCATAGGCCGTTATTGCATCATATCACCGGCCTTAAGTGTCTTCAAATTTTCTTTCTGCGATCTCCTCTTTTGTGAGCATTAAAGACATATTCGTCTCCGTATGTATGCGGCCCAACAATCGCCTATAATTTCAGTTATATCTGCCCTATACTTCTTTAGCACTGCGATACCTTAAGGACAATTTTGATAATGGCGAAAAGGATAGGCCGCTTCTTGCAGTAGAAACATCGCAGTTTTTGCCTCTAACGTCAAGTGGCACCTTTATCTGCTGCTTTCACCGTAATTTGTGGGCAAAGGTCCCGAAAAGGCGGCTGAGCTGACGACACTCTGCCAACGCCTGCGCAGGGAGCTGAAGAAACATGCGCCTTTACAATCCCCAATCACGAAGTGCACGACCACCTCTACATCGTCGTTAAAGTCGAAGCCATCTCTTGAATAATGTATGCGTCTGCTTTGCACCCAGTGTACTGCACCTTCTGCACGGTTTGTTTAGTTCAATGTTTTGCCTTCAAATCGTTTTCACCCGATGCCCCATTTGCGCTCGTCGCCACGACCGCCTTCTCGAACTCCGTCTACTCTGCGTCATACTCTCCTATCTTCCCAACCGCTCTCTCCACAAATCCGCCCGCGTCTGTGGCGTCTCTTTGTTCTGGCATTGCTTATTTCCAGCCATTCCCATGGCCTTGATGATTCCCTCCTGCGTTAGCCATAATAGCAACTTCAGTCCTTGCGAATACCAAGCTCTTTCTCCTTTTTTTTTTTTTTTATCCTGCAAACCCTCTCAGTCTTAGACAGCAGCTACTCACTCTAAGCCCCAAATTCCTTGTTTTCGATGTTGGCGCTCTTTCCCAGACTTCTCAATGCTAATAAGTGTTCCACAACCACGTCTCGACCTATTTCGGCGCGTTCATTTTGTGCAAACTGGTCTATAAATTGATTGATTAATTCCTCTGCTCAAAACTGCGCCTTCAAGAAAGGTTATTTTGTGGTACTCGTTCGCACATACGTGGAGACAATGTGAACACCACGAGTGAAAAGCTGTATCCTCAACTGTGCTCAGGTTTCTATAAATGCATTTGTTAGAGAATATATGTGAGAGTGCAAGTGTTTGTAGATGTCCGCAACTATACAAGGTTATTGAATTTTCGGTGCAACAATTTTAGTTAGTCGCGGATATCGTCTTTGAAGGAGTGTATTCGCTTTTAAGGGTAAAACTCGTGTTACTTTCCTGCTTGTCTGCTTCGAACGCTGCTATTAATCATGGATGAATTAATGTGCATTGAATACAGCTTAAAAAAACGACATCTAGTGCACACTGATCTTGGCGGGGGCATAAATAATATCCATATGTGATATTATTAGGTCACATTCTCATGAAGAGTTTTTAGGTATTTTTTATGTCCCACAGGAGGGACGCTATAGGCCGTGTATTAGAGAAATACATTGCTTGCGGAGTATCATATCAGTATTCTTTAACCTGACATAGGTTAAAAACATAGGCATAGAAAAAAATATAAAAAAAATTGATTGCTAGCAATGGCGTTGTCTAGGCCGGCCTACACCGTTGAACACTTGAAAATGGCACTAGTTAATTCTTTTTTTATGTCTAGAATTCAAATCCAGTGGCATATAAATAAGTCAGTTGAGTTTTCTCCGCCACGAATTCTCTTCTTGGTACGCCTGAAACGTTAACTAAGCCTAAAAGTAAAAATTGAAGTTTTACTTTGAGGAATTAACCTATATATACGTTGTCCTCATTGTATGTTTTGTCCTGCAACCCGTGAAGCTCGTTTGCAGGTATTTTTATTGCCAGAAAAAAAAAAGAGGCGGGCTCAAATACTGACTTAGATCGCAGCTCAACAGGTGCCGCAGGGGCCAAGCTGTTGGATGATTTTTAAGAACAATTTGCTTGACGCGTCTAAAACATGCTCCCCGAAAAAGAAGTTTCAACAGCACTCCTAGGAGCGTAACAGAAGGCGTCTGTTGGGCTTTGACGTCTTCAGACAAACGTTACTGTCGTTGTGCTTAGCCTTAAGTTTTCCTATTGTTCTCACTATTTCTCAACTTCTTAATACAATTTTGATGAATGCTCTCATATTAGATATCTTTTTTTTTTTTCTCCAGGACTATGCCCAAAACATGCCGTTCACATCTGCAGTGAACTTTTTCTCGCTCCACTATTCCTTTGCCGCACACCACGCTGACAAAAAGTCTTACGAAATGCTTCAAAACAAACATTTCAAGAAGGCACAGGCACAGTTGGTGGCATTCCCTCGCGGTATAGCAAGCCTTCACTCCATTACTCTTCCTATGTCGAAGCGGTCCTCGATTGAAACTTCTCTCAGAGCCTATTTTGAACATCGGATTCGAGGGAAAAAAATTGAAGAGCAGAGAAGATAGAGAGTAAAAAGTACTAGTGGCAGGTACCACGACGATGCACGTTCCTTGCAGAAAAACAACTGCTCCCATGTCTTTTCTTTCTTTTTATTCAAACTCCACGTTCTCGGCGGTGCCGCCCGACTCAACTGATGCGGATTGAAATGCGGGTCGTAAGATTGAGCTCCGACACGAGAACCCGTGTTATTACTATTTCTTGATTTTTATCCTTCGCGCCGCCTGTCCAGGGCACATTTTATTTGACAAAAATCAGGTCCCCCCCCCCCCCCCCGCTTCCCCCTCCTCTCTATCCTTTCCTTTTTTCCCCCATCTTCGCCTCTACTGTTGGTATTGTTTGCCTCGTGCACTTTTCTTAGCGGCTAATTCATAATCTGAATCTACGGTGCCCTATTAACACTGTTTATCTTTTTGGCTCAAGTTATAGGCACCCAGCAAACAATAACTTGAGAAAACTGTTCGTTGATAGAACATCATTTTTTTTTTTCTGACAGTGAACCTGACAACAGGTATTTCGGTAGTAAGACCAGAATGTTTTTTTTTTCTTTTTACAACAGAAATATGCTACAGGACTAATGACTACAGAAAATTGCAAAAGAAAACAAAATAAAGAACTACAAGACAGTAGACAGAATATCAGAAAAGTATGACGTTACGACAAAACGAGAGAATATTTGGTCGTATTTTTGATGGCGTTCTTTCGTTTTTTTTTCTTTTTTTCGACAGGGTATACTGGCAAGATGACGCGCCTTGGTGTTTGGTATTACTGTAAGAGTTTAGTTAGTCATTAACTATATCCGAGTGTTACTGTTTTTTTCTGTCAATGCCGATAGTCAACTCAAAGTTCTGGAGACTGTCTTTCAATCCCCATCCGAAATGCAGTTTGAGGCTGCAAACTTTGCAAGCAATATTTAGGCCTACGTGCCGTCAAGATATCTGTCCTCATCATCGTGACCTATACTTCTAAGCACGTGAGGTTCTAAACAGCTTTGATTGGTTTTGAGTGGTTCACACTAGCTTTAGCGTATAAACCATAGTGACTTTAAGACGGTCGTTAAATGGCTATATTAAGCAGAGTGCGTATGGGTACACCATGAATAATGAAAGTGTGGGTTTTTTCTTTCATTTTTTTTTTTTCACATCATATACTTTTGCTTTTACTGTAAGTTTATTTCTTCTTAATAGCTAGGTTCTTTTTCAACCTACAGTGTCTCAAATGGCGCAACCTTCTCGAGGCGTTCATTCCTCCAGCTTTGGCAGAAAAGCTTGACTTTATTATTTGTTTTTATATGCGGTAATTTGTAACAGCGCTTCGTGAAAGCTGCAACTTTTGGCCGCTATCTTCACTTTTATGAGGCATATTTCGTGAATGCATTGCTTCGTTCAGTAGCGATGCGATATCATGAACCATGCATATAGCACAAAATCTAGTGTCGACTAAACATTCTTCAGAAAAAAACCTTCATAAGTTATTTCATATGAACCGTGAATACTTTCATTGGGCATAATTTTTGATAGATATCACCACTATAAATCATTTACAATCAGATATATGACTAAATGTTTAGGCTGAAAGGTTGCCTTTTTAACAAACTCGAAGCTGCAGCGCAGCAGTTGTTCTACGCTTGATATAATTCTTCCTGCCGAAGGGTTAGGAAAGCAGACTTTAAAAAGACCACAGTAGTCATCCTTTCTTCGCGAATGTCTTCTTACAGAGCCTATCCGGCCGAAATCTGTTTCCCTTTTAGTAATATTTTCTATTCAACAGCTTTCATTGAAATGTCTGGCACTAATCAAATTTGTTTGGATGTTTTTATAAAAGAAATAAAAAATTCAGTTATGGAAGTTATACCACTTGCGCACAAGGACAGCACCACTGCACATATTTGGCTGTTCTACTTGTACACAGAAAGCTGTGCTCGCTAAAGTTATTCAAAAAAACTGCTGGTAATTCCACCTTAGTTTCCATCTTTTCGTATCCACGCCTAACTTTGACTAACTTTTTCACATAGCAAATCCCTAAAGCTGAAAGCGTGAGCAACAAATACGTCAAAACCATTGCTTCTCACTTGTCATGAAGATTTGAGTCAGCGCGTCCGCCTAAGCTCAGATATTTTGCCGATGCAAAGGCTTTCCATCGTAAAAATATTTCTACTGCGAACGCCATTTCTGAAATATTTTATGCAGTCTTTTTTTGTGCATTTTCACTTCACTTTCCATGCTAAACGTTTTGCAAAGTTTCTTCTCGCGTGGCTTCCGTTTCGCTCGTCTTGGCCTGAATAAGCTCTGCTTACGTTTCCAAAACTCGAAATTTATTGCTTTTTTTAATAGTGTTCTAATCGCGTGACTTGGGCACCTTTTCACGAAGACATTTTAAGTACTCTCTTAATTGAGATATATTCCTCATATATCACAAAAACTGTAAAAAATCCAAACCGATAGATCACTCACTTCCGATTCCTTTCTGCCGAAATTCTGTAAAGTAGACAATAATCACTGCCCAAATCCCCTTTCTTATGTACTAAGTGGAGATTAAAAGTGGAGCGCTTATAGAAAGCACATTTATTACACATAATAACCTCCGAGACAAATTGCCTTTAATGTAGAATCTGGCGACAGCGCATATTTATCACTCGATTTGCTTTTTTTACCATCACATCTTATCCAAACTTGGGAGCGGAGTTACACTTACTTGCAAACGAGGCAAATTACGCCCGAAAAGTCGATATCACTTTTAGTCCAGTCTCATAAATCATTTTTATTGATGGGGTTGTATAAGAAACCTGACTTCATATTTTCTTGATTCCATTTCAAGGAAACGATTATATTCAAAATGTAGATAAGTGGGCGGTTGCTTCGTTTTTTCCGTAATGTGCGAGTACAGTTTTTATACTTCCATATTTGTTAAGTGAACGTTTTTCCCCGGGTGCATATATAAACCTAGTGTAACCTATGCGATCAATTTTTGTCTATAGATTCTTCTTTACAGAGCTCTTATTACAAGAATGACATAAAACGACATAATTTCATGCGCGAAAAGATAAAAGATCTAAAAAGAGTTGCTGCGTGCAATATATTGCTCAATAACCGCTTTAATGAAGAGATATGTTGCTCTAAAAGAGACGGAGATTTATGGAGTGCGCAAATTATATCCAGGATCCTTCCTGACCAGGTAGTAATGGAGTCGGTTCATGCCGTGTTATTACCACATCTGATTTGAACTCTTTTCTATTGTGAAAACAATATAAATGGCCAAAATTGAAATTTTTATATTACCATCTGCTTTAAAGCATCAAATGAAGGCCTTACCTATTACTTGTTAAAATAAAGTCTGTATCATCATCATCATCATCAGTTTGGCGACGCTAGTGCAAAGTGAATTGCGTTCTTGTAGCACTCTACTATTCCGCGCCGGTACCAGGTCTATCCATTTGATCCTTGAAATCTTCATAATCTCATCCGTCCACTTAGCAGAGGGTAATTCTGGTTTGCTTGCATTTTGAAATTTCTTTGCGCAAATCATTTCTGCAGCCTTAATGATTAAGGCTTCGGAAATTATTTGGTAAAGGTTTCAAACTGTAAGCAAACCGAAAATGCCCTCAACTCTCTTTTTTTTTTTTTTGCCGTTCTCCCTTGCATTTCCCTCGCCGAATGAAAATACGGGCGGAACCCATCGAAACAGCCTATGTGAGCATGCCGCTACATTATTGCGGAAGATGAGATGCCTAATGGTTGCTTTAAGATGTTTCCACTAACTTAAAACGTCAGATAAGGCTATTAGTTGGTTTGATTCATGGTTTGGGTTCACAGCGTTAACAGATAGCGCCTGTCTGTGCTTCAATCCTTTCTTTCTCCAGGTCTGTTAGCGTTTTGGATCCACAACTATGTTTTCGCTAAAGTTAACGATGTCGCTTTGATTTGGGAGCCTCGCCGATTTGGAATGAGGGGGGAAAGAAAAAATAACAGACCACCAGCAGGTTGGGTAAGGAGATGTGCTTTTGCCATCCTGCAACCCCACCTATTGTGCTTTTTCTGGTGAGCGCGCTCCTTGAGCTTCCCTTTATCTCCAGCTGCAAGCATCCCACAATGGTGAGGAGCGACTGGCGAGGTCGTGCAGATGTCTCATCCTAACCTTGGCAGCATAGCCACAAAAAGCTGACCACGTGTCAGGGACGCGACATACTTTTATGCAAAATAGTAACCAGTGCCTTAGTTGGTGATTTTTGTAACTTGTTTTGCACTGCCTTTCCACAAATGAAGCATGATGATTTTGCTGGCTGAATGTAAAACGGTATAACGTGACATAACGTACGTTTGTTTAAGGCAGACTTTACAGCGTATTTTTAGGGTTTACTTAATCATCAAAAGCCCAGCGGATGAAGTCATATCCGCTGCAAAGGCCCACCAATGTGTGGCGACATCTTCAGTGTCATTATTTCGGTTTCTCGTACAAATAAACTATTACTACCGAAATATTCGTGTTCCGACCGGCGCTAATAGCACCAGCCTAACTCAAGGATTGTAGCAAGCAAGCGAAAAACGTTCGCGCAAATTATGCTGCAAGACCTATTTAACCATCCACGGTTATCGTGCCTTCGACTTGCATGTTTTGCACATTCTCATTAGTCCATAATAATTTAGAAAAAAAAGTCAGTAACTTGAGTTTCGGCTGACCCACTTGTCACGTTTCCTTTTTTTTAACGCTAGACTGTCGCAAGCGGCCTCACATATAGAGCGGAAGTTACGGGATCTCCTACCTCACATATAGAGCGGAACGTACGGGATTTCCCCGCTCCTCCCAGCGTGCTTCGAGATGAATCTCCGAAGCAGCGACCAGCAAGCGCGCGTCCTTTACGATAGGCTTCAGGGCAAACAGCCGAGAGTGTAAGGAGGCAGACCGCCGCACGCCGGCGGCAGTAGGCTATTGGAAAATTCAGTCTTCCGGGCCTTTCTCGCGGCTGCTCGCTCTGGGAAAGTGTCTTGCTTTTTCACCGAGCCCACGATCGTTTTTTTCGTTCTCTTCCTTTGTACGACCTCCGCTACCGATTAACTCTGCGACTTCGACGCCTCATCTAATAAGAAAGCCGTGAGAATTCCTTTTTGCCGCAGACTGTCGATTAATAGACTATTGTTTTCGCCTTTGTTTAAACCTTGCTCTGACTTAGTATTTTTACGCTGTTTTCTGTGTATTTCTTGTCCCTGCATATTATATCTGGAATACTTGGTTTGTTATTTTTATAGCCTTCTTTTATTGCAGTGTTTGTCCACTGTCGGTTTTTCCACCTTATCCTTTATCACTATCTTTTATCACTTTTATCACTATCGTGTCGTGGCATCGTTTTTGATTTCGATTATTATGTAGTCTAATTTTGACTACGAGCTATAAATATCCCATTGTTCGTAAACAAAAAGTGACTTTCTTGAACTTATTCCTCACTCACACACCGGCGCACGTACTTCACGGGTTGACCGACCTAACTTTTAACAGTGTTCTCAAACCTCATAGAGGGACGACGGGTAACCCTAAAGGGGATCCCGCGCCTCCATTTACCGTAAAAGTGGGGGTCTGTAATGTAGACTTATCATTTCTCTCCGCATAACTGTCTGATTTGATTGACTTCAACTTAGGCTGAACCCTTTCATTAGCATCCGCGTGTTTGGCCTACTCAACCTGCAAGAAGCGGCTGTTATGTAATTTGCTGTTAAGGGGTACTGTTATGGTCACATTGATCTGAGAGCCCTGGCACGATTTGCCTTATCCCAAATTTACTCTTCTGGATTTTTCACTCTGGCGGTCCAGATCTCTGATAAATACCTGTCATAAGTAGAAGTATTCTTTTACTGCTTCCAGCACCTAGTTGGCTATTTTTAGCTGTTATTTCCCGTCTAGGTTGTTGAACAAAACTTTAAATTTAGCTGTCTGCATATTATGCTAGGCTTATTATTCATTTCGCCTGTCCTTTGTGATTATGGAGCAAAGTTCCTGAGCAAAGCAAAGTCGTCAGGAGGCCGGTAATTGTATGTGACAGGAATACTTGCCTGGGTGAAAATTATCTTTCCACAACATTTCTTGGTTGCTAAGAGCAAAGCGATCAGCGTTTGAGGGGTGCAATAATTTAAGCATTTAAGAGGAATGTAGACTACCTGTTCAGCGTTAATAGCTCTTCTTACATCACATCAGGAAAAAAAAGAGACGGTGACTTTCCTATGGATGCAAGTGAATTTTCTTGGAAAGAGAAACATTTAGGACTAGACCATTTGCCTATCGCTGTGTTGGCACTCAGGTGATTTCACTAGATATTCACGGTTTTCGTCAGCCCTTCTTTCTAAAACATGTGCAGTTATTGAAAAAATAATAATTGACGTTTTACTTTAGCCTGTTTTCTTAGCTATGAATGGGGAAAATTTAGCCGTGTACACAGCAAAAAATGTACAGATTTGAAACCATTTCTAGTACTTTTTTGTAGACAAAGAACAACAAAACAATATATTTAATTGCGATGTCACTGAGCTTATTGTGGGGAAGTAGCGACTCATTTGCGTTCCATTAAAAACATTACAGTATGCGCAGATTCGGAAATTACCTTGAAATTATCGGTGCTGGCGGGAGTAGAAACAGTAGTGCCCTGTTGAGCAACAGAGCAACAACACGGAAAACAATAAGACAAGATTAAGGCTTTCATTTACATCTGGTTCGACATATTGGTATTTGTTGGCAGAAATTTTTGCTTTGTACTTTCAATCAAAATATTGTCTCAGAAGTTCTAGCACCATTGATTTACGAAGCATGCGTAGTTCATTTCTCTTTCCCGTGTTTCTCCTTGCCAGCAAGTTAAGCCGCGTGAGTTGATCACACGTTGCTGTAACCTGAGGCAGAGCCAGCTTTACGATTTTAATTCCGGTTAGGGCTCAATCATTGCGATATTTAGGTGTTAAAACTGGAAGTTCAGGCACGGATCTGCATCTTACAGATATACTTCTCCATTGACCGTATCACCAACAACAATCATGATCTGAGCATCTGGAGTTCAGACCAGTGTCTCGAGGAAACTCTGGACGAAGGCAATCATTGTCTTCAATTGAACCATGTAGCGCTCACGCCTATCTTGGGGGAGCCGAGTCAGAACACACCTCTGCTTGATGTAATCCGGAAGTACAAGAGATAATATGAATCATAGACGTACAAATGCCCACAAGAATGCAGTGGAGATGACCACTGAGTCTCGTATGTAGGTACCTAACGAACCCTTGTGACTGTGGTGGAGTTAAGTGCTTTGAGATTTGAACTTTTTATTTATTTATTTATTACAAGTTCCTGCAGCGCCCGAAGGCATTATTGCAGGGGGGGAGATGACAAGTAATCTTGATGGGAACGCCAGTGATAAAATACATAAAAATGAAGAAAATAACAGGACACAAGTGATAATGCGGAATGAAAAACATGCATCTAAAGGGGGCAACTGCGCGACGAACAAAGTGATGAAAACACTCAAAAAACAAAGTCATGAAGGAAACACACGCAAGAGAACTGGGCGCCACGTCACACATCCGATAAAAAAGCCCGAAATAAATTTTCAGTGCAACACTCAGTGATGCCAGCTGGCAGCCGGTTCCACTCATTGATCGTCAGTGGAAAAAACGAGGTTTTATACACATCTGTCCGGCATTTTATTTCGCGGATCTTCCACTGATGATCAAGTCGTCTAGACAAAAAGTGAGGTTGAAGCAGGTACCGGTCTTTGTCAATGCTGAACTTTCCAAAATAAATGCGATACATGATATGCAGTCTGAAATGTTTTCGGCGGTGAGCTAAAGAAACTGTTTGTTTCACTTGAGTTACAATATGTCATTACTCGCGTTCCTTCGCGGCAGCACAGCAGCGCACACGAGAATAAAACTAAGTTTTCTCATAAACTGTAGTTTTTTATGACAACAGAACATGGTCAGCGCGTATGTATTTCTTTCATGAAATGATCCAGGCATGGCACAGATTAGATCTTTAATATTTTTACAAGTAAGTGGCTCTTCCAAGCACTACGCTTCGCGATACATTATAAATTACAAAGGAGAGCTCTGTAGTCTGTTTGCTGTAAGGGAGTAGAATCTACCGCCCCCTCTGGAAACGCCAGTGCGTGATAGAGAGGAGTGATGTATTTATGACATCATTTCATAGAGGAGTGTGCATATCCCTACGAGACTTCTTGCTGAGAAAACATTTTATCCGACTAGCGCTTTATTAGCAGCCCAAAGGGACACTACAGATCGCAATCCCAGTTCTAGCTTCATATCAAAATGTTCAGCTTATTTTATTCAATATCATATGAGAATCATGGCGGTGTTCGAGGTAGTCAATGCGGATCTGTGGAGTGCTTTTAATACTAATCGCCTAAAGAAAATAAACTTTTCATTCCTGATCTCTCCTGTAAAGGTTGTTGTTTTGCATTTAGGGCGTTAGTGAGGCGAAGCTGACTATTAGGCGTGTACCAGTGTGGAACTAGCTGTTTTTGCGGACAGGAAAGGCAAGTAAGTGCATCATTCTTGATGGGCAGGCTCTCAATTTTTTGTCAGGCGTAGGCCGGCAACTGGCACAACGCCGTTTGAGATGGGTTCAAATAGAAAGCCAAAGAAAAAGAGGATGAAAGAACGAAAGGAGACAAAAGTAATGCTCCAATATGGTTCGGCATTCTGGGGTTCCTTACCTGCACTCGCTAATGCGCGGCACAGGTGCCTTATTTCCCTTTTAATGTATTTAACAATGTGAAGTCTTCAACGTTGTTAAACCGAGTAAGACGTGTGCGAACACTGCTGCGCACAAGCGATTAATGATGACGGCGGCATGCAATGCACAGCGCCAGGACGGGCTGTAATCTGCACGCGCGGAGGGATGGCTACGACGATAGCTACGACGATAGCTACGACGATAGCTACGACGATAGCTACGACGATAGCTACGACGATAGCTACGACGATAGCTACGACGATAGCTGCGACGATAGCTGCGACGATAACTGCGAGAATAGCTACGACCATAGCTACGACAATACCTACAAAAGTAGCTAAGACAAAGCTAGGATTCTAACTGCTACTTAAGCTACGACTTTAGCTACGACGAAAGATACGATGATAGATACGATGATAGATACGACGATAGATACGACGATAGATACGACGATAGATACGACGATAGATACGACGATGGATACGACGATGGATACGACGATGGATACGACGATGGATACGACGATGGATACGACGATGGATACGACGATGGATACGACGATGGATACGACGATGGATACGACGATGGATACGACGATGGATACGACGATGGATACGACGATGGATACGACGATGGATACGACGATGGATACGACGATGGATACGACGATGGATGCTACGATGGATGCTACGATGGATGCTACGATGGATGCTACGATAGATGCTACGATAGATGCTACGATAGGTGCGACGATCCGTACTGGCTTACATTAAGATATTCCTTTGTTCTTATCCGCTTCAATTCAAAGTTTTATTTGTTTTTATAAATGCACTACAGGCACTCATACAAGCGTTAGACAAATTTTAGTCTTTCAACCTGTTGAATATTGCTTTTAACTAATTCTATCTTAATGAAAGATGCAATATGAGTGCCTCTATTGAATAAAGAGATAAAGCACCTCAAATCAACTGTTGATATTGCTGTCCAGTATTAAGAACGGGACATTTGCATAAACAAGTTCCCAAAGTGCTACAGATTGTCCACTTAGGCACACTAACAAATGAAACCTGCTACTGCTACGTGGAACTGCTACTGGTCTTTCTACAAGACGCTTTCATTCGAGGGGACATTTGCACCGCGGTAATATTGTCCCGTATCATTGAGGTTATAATGGATAAAGAGAACATAAGCGGAATTTTCTATGTTCTCCCAGCTTTTCGTCAGTTTCGGCAAAATTATCCCTTTTCGTAAGTCCTGATTGCCAGTATTTCTTATTCAAACACGTTCAGTATGCAAGAAAGACATTCGATGCAATCGCTATGAAAGCTCCAATGTAAGAACAAGACAAATCAAATGAAAAATTTCAGAAAAAACGTCCATGCAAGGTTTCAAATCTTCCTTTGCTTTAAAGTTTGCTACATTGCTATCAAATCTAGAGCCTACCATTAGGAAAGCATTATCCGGGCGCAATTCTAGTAAATATAAATCTGGCTTCATATGCACTCTCGAGAGGGGCAAGAGTTTCTGCTTTCTACTGCGTAAACATTCAGTCCCGGTTATCAATATCCTCGCAAGGTATTTCCGTTTATTACTAATAACCATTTATATTTACACGTACTACATCTGAACGTTTGTTTCAAAGAAAGAGTTCACCGACTCAATGGGAGCAATCTGTAGCGAGGTTCGGCTTGCTTGGAACAAAAAGCCAGTGGAGTCTAGCTATTTATTACAAAATTTTCGTCGTTGAATAGGGCCCCACCTTACACAGTACGACAAAAGGGAGAAGCCTGAAAGCATAATTGATTGTGGCCGCAGAGCCGATCTCCACGCAAATGGAAGCAAATAAAAAATTAATAAACAGCTCGAACAAAAAAAACTCAACATGCAAACCCTTCCAGATGTTGTAGCCGGCCGCCACTTCATTACCTTCACTAAGGGCGTCGCAAAGCGCATGGAAGTTGGAGACATTCTCGGGACTCTTTTGAAAAGAAATAAAGGAGAAAGAAACAATGCGAGCCTTAGCGGCATCGTTGAATTTCGCGTCCTTGTCTTCGTCAAGCTAACGCAATATTCATAATAAAACAAGACAACAAGAGCACGTTGCTTCAGTGCTCATCTCCTGTCCCTTTCTTTTCACGGCTGTCCCATTTCTCAAAGCACATTCACGCTATTGCCGTAATTGCTTGCCCGACAAAACCTTGACCTCTCTCAACTGGCCCCCTCCTTCACATTTGTTTCCCTCTTTTTTGTTTTATTTATTTTTACATATTTTTTTTCTACATTCTGCGCGCGAAACAGTCTCTGAAGACTCACTCCTTACTGATTGCGGTACTCAGCGGCAGATACCAGGAATTACGGAGCTAATTATTTCTTCAGTTTCTTAGTAAGCTTTGAAAAAAGCAATGCAATATATCAACGACGAGCCTAGCTTGACATCCCGCTCTCTCCTTTGCTCTATTCTTACTTTTTTAGTTCCTTTAAAATCGGGAGATATGCGAGCTTTTAGGGTGCACAAAGGCGTCAGACGAATATATTTTGCAGTCGCTTTGTACAAACTGCTGCCGCCAAGGAAGCAAAACGTTTTGTGTATGCTTTTCTGCGGATGGGCTGTGCGGCAACGCAAGCACACTTCTTTATGGAGAAATGTTGAAGCATATTTCCTTAGTCCGAGATTCCAGCAGCTTCCGCTGCTGTCCGTGCTCATGTTGCGACGTTCTTTAGAATAACGTTGTCCTCTTCATGCTCCCCCTGTTGACTAGATGTCAGAATATAGCAACATTTTCAATATTATTACCACCTCTTCGTCTTTAGTGCAGGTTTTTCTAGTTTGGCTTAGTGTACGGGGCTTATTCTCTCAAATCGACTCAGGCTATGGGAGACGCCGCTGTGGGCGGCTCCAGAAATCTCCGCCACCTGGCTTTGTTTAAAAAGCACTGACATCACACAGCACATGGGAGCCTTGCTTTTAGCTGCATTGCAAATCGGCCGCCATGTCCGGGATTCAATTCTGCATTCTTGGATACAATATACGGTAACTGAGCGCCCTAACCCCTACACCCTCACGGCGGGGTTAAAGCAGCCCTGTCAGGAGAACATGAATGGTTCCGAATCAAAACGTTAAAGACTGACTGCCTACCTGCAAAAATTCGGCCACCGAGTTGCCAGCCCGAAATTTGATGCAAGGGTGTGTCTGAAATTTTCATTTTACTTCATGATCCCATGCATTATTGCATTAAAGGGACACTGCAGCCCTTCTTGCAAAAATAAGGCTTTCAGCAGAAACCCACAGTTTTTCAGGCTGCGAGCTCAAATATGAGATTGAAATTGGGCAGAAAAAAACAGCAATAGCTTTTTTTCAGCAGAAATGCGCAGTCCGCGTGACGGGGCTCACTGCGGGTCACTACGCAAACGGTGATTGGCCAAGACGTTACGTTACGACATTTTGAGGACCGGGGAAGCTGTTGACGCGGCTCCTTCGCTGCACTTCGTGCTGATCGCTGTTCTCTGCGGGTTTTGTGAATGTCATTACGGCACGCAATTTCCACTCGAACAACCATCGGGATTTTCACCGCATGTATCCTTACCAGATGCGCCCACAAACGATGCGGCACTTCCGCTGTGGGGAGCGTGGGTTTTGCATGAAAACTTGCCTTGGTTAGAGTAAGGCATTTTGGAAATTAGTGTGCGTCATTATTAGCAGATACTACAGGACCCTCGGCGAAATAGCAGCGCGCATATTCCTGTAAAGGAAGGGCAGTGAACTACGCAGTAGCGGACTACTCCGTCTCGCTCTGTGCACTCCATACCTGAATTCGCGCATAGTCAGCTGAGCAGTACATGCCTTATCTTCTAATAACGCTCACGTAGGGGTTCCACGAACAAATAAGGCACGTCGTGTGCTGGAAAGGATCCCGCAAAGTTGTCACAACCTAGCTACGACACAACAGTGGGCTCTTCTTAATCATCTGCTCGTTCGCAAAAATTATCCGCGCGTGCTGCTGATGAGTTTTCAAATGTTTATAACAGAAGCCGTTGCACGGACCTCTGCGCAAAAAAAAAAAAAAAACCCACACTCGAATACAACCATGCTCCGTTGCTTTCTTCCCGTCCCATCGCGAGGTTCCATTCATGAACAGGTCTAAATCAAGACTAAACGCAACGGTTCACATACAAATGAGACCTGCATAGTTAGAAAGTAATGGAACTACGAAGTACAAACCTTGCTTACTTTTTCTTCCTTTGATAAGCACTGTTCTACGGAATGGTGACTGGCACAACTATTTTGTGCGAGGAAGTAGAAGTAACGACGTCATTGTTCAGCCATGCCTTTTAGACAAAGCCCTATAGAAATCGCATTAGAAACAAACTGCATGTAGTCGCAGTCAAGAAAATACTTCGAATGGAATGTTTCCTATGGGCGGCTTGAATTTATCGCTCTTCTCAGCAGCGTCGCAATGCGCCGCAAGCTTTAACGTGATGGAAAACGGCATCGTCGCGTTCACAGCTGTTCGTGCATCCGAAACCATGCAGAGCTGTGTTGTATCAGGTGCACAATACTAAGTAGACGTCTTTTCCCAGGTAGCACAAAGTGGGCTATGAAGGGTGGGCCCCGGTGGGCCCGATGTAGGCAATGCAGGACAGCCCCGGTGGGCTCAATGTGGGTGCTGCAAGAGGGGCCGACGTAGGCCCGACGCGGGCTGTCGACAAAGCCCCAATTGGCCCCACTAGGGGCCGATGCAGGCAGCCCTTGCGGGGCTGCCCACATTTTTCCGACATTGTTAAAAGGGCACATCCCGCCAACTCCCCGCGGTGGTCCTACTTTGGACCGATTTGGGCAGCCGCTTTGGAGGAACATTTTTTTTTTATTTCAGTTAGCCCCTCAGAAAATGACATAGTACCAATGCGGGTTCTATAGCGGTAGCCACACTTGGGCTTGCCCACATTATTCTCATAGGGGTCCGACGTAGGAAATTGATGGAAAGCCCTAGTCCAAGTTTTCCCAATCAATATTTATGCACATAATTAAGTAATTATTTTATACATGTCTGCACTTTCTAAACAGCCGCAATATTAAATTTTACAATAATTCATAACATTCATCTAGCCAAAATGACTTCATGTACATCTTGTTCAGGCTATGGAGATGTGTGTTCTGAACAGTAATATTGTACTGCGAGTTGCAGGCGGTCCAAAGCAACCACATAAGAGGCAACAGTTAGCAATCAGTTTGTTTTAGTATATGTAGCGCAATTTGCACGAGCGCGAGAACTAAAGCCATGTAAATTTCTAATCGACTAAACATGGCCACAACTGTTATACAAATCATCTATAACGGTAATTTAGGGCAACATCTAATGCAAATAAAAGTTAGAAACAATGATTACGCAATTGCACGCACGCCTTCTAGCCCCATTACGGCCGATGTGGGACCTACAGCGGTTTTGTGTGGGCAGCCCCAATTGGGCTGGGTGTTGGTTTTGAACCTAAAGCCCACTTGCTATTGCACGTGCCTTCAAATTCCCCACAAGGGACCAATTTTGGTATCATGCGGGCACGCCCGCCTTCCAGCCCCATTACGGCCCATGTGGGATATAAAGCACTTTTATGTGGTCAGCCCCAATTGGGCTGGACGTTGTTTTTGAACCTAGAGCCCACCTGCTGTTGCACGGGCCTTCAAAGCCCCCACAAAGGACCGATTTTGGTACCATGCGGGCACGCCCGCCTTCCAGCCCCATTACAGCCTATGTGGGACCTAAAGCGGTTTAGCTAAGGCTGCCTCATTTGGGCTTCACGAGGGCTTGCTCAAATTGAGCCCTTATTCATATTTCACCTGCCCTCAAGTAACCTACAAGGGGCCGATTTGGGCAGCATGTGGGTATGTCCGTTTTCTTGCCCCACTGCGGCCGATGTTGGTCCCACAAAGATTTAATGGGGGCGGCCTCACTTCGGATCTATGAGGGCTCTCCCATAAAAAGCCCACATTTAGGTTGGATTGCCCTCGAATATCCGGCAAGGGACCCTTGTGGTCTGGATGCAGGAATGTGCTCTGCATTAGCCCAAGAAACGCCGCTATGGGACCCATGCAGGAGGAGCAGGGGCAAGCCCAAATGGGGCTTGCCCACATTTGCCCCATCGGGGACCGATGCAGGTTTTATGATGGTTGCCCCAGCCCCACTTGCCTACATCGGACCTACTGGGGCCCCACATTCTGTGCTACCTGGGATTGTACGTCCGCAACGGGAGATTTCGTCCGCGACGGGAGGTGCGGGAGATTTTAATTGCGCGCTTGAAGACGGCGATTGCGCAGGAGTCTTATGCACAATCGAAACAATACCTTCACAGGCATGATCAACAAATAAGCGCTCCAGTTGCCCTTTAAACAGAAATAGACTACATGGCTGGTGCAGGGGTCTAACGCAATGACCAGCGCAGCCGATATGTTGGGCGCTATTGCCTTATTTTGTAAGGACGCTCTTGTATGCAATAACGGCAGTCTTTCCAGTTAACCCCCTCCCCCCCCCCCCTTCCCTTTAAGGTACGGCTCTTCAATTCATTTGCAAGTTCAAGGACGCGAATGGGCATTCAACCTATTGAAAACATTTCCCTTCATTTCTATATAATCCTCTAGCTAGTGTTTAAAAAATAGGATCACTGACCGGCTGTGGTATGAGATATCACAATGGTTTTTCACGCTGGTTAAACCATAATAAATAGTTTTCTTGTAGAAACATGAACCATGTGTGCAGACGAAAAGTACAATATAACTCATTACTGTCAGGGAATTGAAGAGAACTTAACAATGGAGATCGTTGGGGGCACTGAGGGCTTGCTTTCATCCCTGAATTGTTTCCTCAGTCGCATGAATTGGATACAAAATCGCATAGCGCCTATATCCTAATATTGGACAATGCTTGGCGGCACAACCTCTGCTCACGTTGAGGCCTGCTGAAACAAAATACATATAGCTGTCACTGAATTCGTTCAAAAAAGAAATGTAGATGTGCGGACTTGCGCACAGAGGATAACCTGTTTATTACATTGGCCAATTGTAGCGATAAGCATTTTGCTGCAAAAGGCCTATGTAGAAGGACGACAAGTTCGACGATTGGTGTGATGACGGAATCCGGGATGCATCACGATTTCCTGAAATCCTGAAGCGGCCTGCCATGCTATCGGAGTGTTCGAGTAGTGGCTAAACCCCATATCATGAAATTCGCGTGACCTTATATTAATAGAGATAACCAATATGTTTAGCAGCCGCTACACTTATGTGCACTGCTGACTGTTGCTTCTTCTAAAACAACCTGATCAAGCATTTTAACATGTTGTGAAGTGCGAACAAAACAAAAGCTGCACTATGAAATTATAGAACCACTGGCTTGTCCAGGAGGATGCGGGAGTTGATTATCCATCATATTATTGTCCCCCGACAAGGAGGGGAGAATATATTGCTCTCTTTGACGTCCTTGTCTTCTACAATGGTGGCACGTTCCAGGACCACTGATGTATCGGCTATATCTGAGAACCTGCTTTTGTGGTTGAGACAGATAGGAGGAAAACCGTAAACGGCTCCAGCGAGACACAAAAGATCCCAGAAAGGGCGTATGGAAATATTTTAGGAAACGTAGCGCAAAGAAGACAAGGACAAAAATAAGGGATACACACACGAGTGTTGCGCTACGTTTCCTAAAATGCAAACGCACCAACTGGCCCAATTCAGCATTCTTGTGCAGTTCCGTATGGAAATATACGGCAAGGCGCTCTTCTTCCGTGGCGGACTGCGGTGCCGGACGTGGTACGTGACCGCCACCTCCTCTAAGCTGCCCATTCCAAATTCATCTCCTTTCGCCTCCCCATCTTCTTTTCTTCCTCACTCGTAGATCTCTCTGTGACCGCCAATTCGTGGCGAGCCTCGGTCCTGCGCGCATCTTATTGCTATCGCCCCCCCCCCCTCCTCCCCCTGGAACGTATTCTTTTATCCCATTTCCCAGATATTTCTATTTGTGTATGCATTCTTTTATTTTCGCTATGTCTTTATATTCTCTTCCCGTGTGCATTATTCTTTCGGTCGCGATTCAGGCAGCCGTGACAGTAGAGGTGTATTCCTTTCCGGACGTGCGCTAGAACTGGTACTCTGTGCAGTGACAATATGCGCCTCAGGCAGGAGGGTCAATGACGCGTTTACTGCTTCCTAGTACGGAACGTTTTAAAAACTTCCTTCCAATCAACCCAATTTTTTAACACAAATGTTTACCTAAAAGCTGGCAACGTGCGTAATGCGCCTCCTAATTATGACATGGAACCTGCAAATGGCGTCATTGAAAAGTTGGAGGTAGCGCTAGAAGGTGAGGCGTTGTTTCATGGTCTCCTCTAACGCAGAAAAAAAAATGCAGAAATGGTTGCATAAAGTTGAAAAATTTCTAGCTCCTACAATGGCATTTTGCAACTTTGCTCCTGCAATTGTATGAGTCTACTCCTCTGTTTTCAGGACACGGGACTTACATCGTTTTGCAGAAACAACTCGGCCAAATTTTTATAGGGTTCTCTCACTAGTGGCAAATCAAGATAATCGAAAAACGTGTGTAGTTACGTGCAGTATTCCAAAATTTGATTATAAACATTTAGCTGCATATTCGCTCGCTTAGCCTCTGTATCGAACAAAATTAGAGTAACACCAAAAATAAATAATGGAGATTAGTATAAAAACCTGCATATAAAAATGCAAACTCCCTCAAAGAACATGTAAATTCAAGCGTCCTATTTCAACGTAGATGACGGTAACGTGCTTCCTAGCTGATTATTTCTTTATTTTCTCTCAGGCAGCAATTCTCTCCAGGTGTAGAGCCTATAACCTCCTTTCCACTTGATATTGTGGCACCAGCACTCTGCTAACGCTTTGTAATCTTAATTGCATCTACTAATTTCCCGTATTAGTTAAGATATGTGGTTTTCTATGCATATAGCGCTGCATCGAATTTCTTGTCGAATTTATTGTTGTTTCATCTGGTGCTGCTCCTTTTTACTACCTCTAGTGGTTACGAATCCACCTGGAATAGCAAATCCAGTACGTAATCAGGTTGTAATATACGAGCATGAAAGATAATGTAGCATGGTGAATTTTATAGAGAGTAGAGCTACTTTGAGAAAACGAGCGCACTGGACAGGACTCATGCTCGGAAGTACGCAAGAAACAGCAGGTACGAAGCGAAGGAAAGAAGCAAGCAAGCGAAGCAGTGTGATTTAGTGAGAGCCGCAGTGAGTAAAAAAGGTTTTACGAGCGCTCTCTGATTTTTCCTGGTCGTATGTCAAGATGTTCACATTTACACTTCTGCTTTCGCTACTCGAGCGGACGAAGAGTTGTGTTCTTATGTTTGATCTCGGCTGGTCGCTTTCACAGTTTATTCGCGTAGCTGGTTCTTGCTACTTCCTGACGTTTAAGTTTTCTACATTATTGTTTAGTTTTTCTGATCTCCGTTATCTTTAAATATTGGCTTCCTGTGGGTTCTTTTTCGTCTTTCGCGTTTTAAATGCTTAGGGTGGGCGGGAACAGCTGCCACTAAATTTTTCCCTCAACTGCAAACGTGATGCCCCAGAAACTGATTTACACACAAATATACAAGTAAATAAATAATAAAGTAAATGTCAAGCTCGATATGATCACAATAATGTAGCATCGCCAACACATTCAGGATCGCCTTATGAGGGTCAGCTACGTTAAGCTGAGCACTTGCAGGTATACCGGACTGAGGCCTCTTTAAGGGACGACTGTTTCTCTAAATTCAGAGCTTAGTGTTTTACGCGAGGATACGTTTTAATACAGAATTTTTTTTCACAGAAACCATTGTTTGCCCCAGACCACTTAAACTAAAATGAGCTTGCGTAGTAGAAGTGGCTAGAAAATATATTTTGTATATTTTGTTTCCTTATTTTTATTTTATACAATCTCTCTCACGAAAGCGTTGCAGCGCTTCACTATAGGACCGCCGCCGCTAAGTGCTTGTCATGATTCAAAGCAACTTATTTTAATTCCTATTAGACTACTTACCGAGGCTTCTTTGCATTTTGCTGTTGTTTGATCAATTTCATCAAATGCGCATTTACTGTGCTGACACCACAAAAGACGTGACGAAGTATATTAGGTTCTAGCTGGAAACCACCCCAAGTCCTGTAACTTTCTCTTATCTACAGATGGTCGCATGCATGTCAGGAAAATGTTTCATAAGCATTCTTCTTCACCTTTTCGTTCTCAAACGATGGGAGCAGCAATGAAAAGCACAGGAAGAGCGGGCCGCGCTTATGCTGATATATGAAAGCATGCAAACACGTATCTGCAGATATAACATGCACCACGGTTTCCGGTTTCTTAGAAGACATCCTGTCGTATGGCACAATGCTCTCTCATTATCTTCCTTGCAGGTGAAACACAAGAGGAAAAAAGAATATTGATGATGGTATTCGCTGCCCGCAGTTTCAGATGCACTGACGAATAAGTCTAACAAAAGTATCAGAATTGATGAAAGTTCAAAGTGATCACAGCAATATAAAGACTGTTTGACCAATGCCACTTCAGTTCGCCACTTATGGCTGCCATATGTCAACCACAATATAAACCTATTCCTCACTATGGGCCCCACCGCGATCCCTTAGTGGTCTTGCCATTCTTCAACCGATTACGAGCTCTCATTTTCGGTTGTAGGCACAGAAGGTGTGTGTAGACTCGGCGGCGCATTTAAAAACACCTGAGTCAGAGAAAAAGAGGACATCTTTTTTTCATGCGCCTTCCGTAAGTACGTGCTCAATTTGGGCGAATGACAAAGGCACCAAAAAGGTGGATATCATTAAGACGCTGTTTTAACATGGCCCACCTCACGCCTCAAATCAATGTCTTGCAAATGAGGATCCCTTATTCTGTAGTCAACTTGACGGAGCGCAACGATTTACAAAAGCCCTTATGAGAGCATCTGTATGCAGCTGGTGTCTTAATGTCAATCTGCGCATTTTTTGTTTCTTGTACAGTATTATGGCTGAAACATAAACACATTATCACTGCTGTAGTATATTATTGTTATTAAGATTGAGGAGCGAAACTGCACCTGTAACCAAAGGCCATTGAATTAGGCTAGTCGGTTCATTTAGTATCAGAGGATTATTCAAAACATGCGACCTGAATAACACACACACACACACACACAGACACACACACACACACACACACACACACACACACACACACACACACACACACACACACACACACACACACACACACACACACACACACACACACACACACACACGCGCGCGCACGCGCACGCGCACGCACGCACACACCACACACACACCACACACACACCACACCACACACCACACCACACACCACACCACACACACACACATGTATTATAACGAGCCCCTCGTTTCCCCTTCATTTACATGCTATATATATATATATATATATATATATATATAGAGAGAGAGAGAGAGAGAGAGAGACAGAGACAGAGAGAGCGCAAAGGTGAGGTAGAAATGAGACCGGGTAAAATGAAATGTACTCAGCTAAAATATCAAATTTGCTTTGTCGGTTCATAAATTTTGCTCTTTCTCTCTGTCTTTATTAGTCCTATCTGCCTTGTGCAGTTTTGAATCTCTTGAAATATAATGCCACTTCAACCGTATCGATTCACTGACTGCGGCTGTGGGAAGGATGAGGATTAACTGTAAACGTAATACTTCCTCCATATCATTACCGAGAAAAAAAGGACATAAGAACTCACTCTCTATATTTCATGGGTTACCGTGCTTCCATGTGTTTAGATAGGTTGTAATTACGAATGTACTTGAGTATCCCAACGCAGTATTTTGGAACAAATCACTATGATGCAGACTTCTATTCTGCTCTTCCAGGAGCAAATGTTACAACGGAAATCTGTTTAAAAAATATTGTTGGTTTCTTCGCCTTAAAATCATCTTTTATCCCCTATCCGCAATTCAGTCCGATATTAACGCCGTATGGTATATTGCTCTTGACACACTCTTTGATTTTAAGGCTACCAAGGAATTTCTTTTTTTTTTTTTTTTTTTTTGGCACAGCCTTTCCGTTGGACAACCTGTTCCTAGCCGGTGCTACTCAGCCACCCCTGCCCTTGCTCTTTCCCGCATAGCAGATCAGACGACTTGCTCTTGAAAGGAAAGTGAAGGAAGGGCGGGGAAGTGGGTAGGGCTAGTTCAGCCTAATCAGAGTGACAGGGCAGCGCTTTCTTCATTCCCTACATAATTCGCCAATAAGTTCCTGGCTCAGGCCAGCCCGCACATCTCGGAGACGCTTCTCCCCAAATGTGTCCTTACCCCACCCGCCACCAGCGAGATGCGGAGGAGATCTCATTTCCGAGCTTTTGGCTGGTCAGCATCGCTCTCACCCTCCACTCCTCGTCTTCGCTCTGGAAAGAATACTGCTGCCGAGGCTTCCTGGCGTGATTAATTGGCGCTGCAGAGGGGAGCTTTATTCTGCCTCGCATTCACTTGCCAACTACAACAGGAACAAAAGCCACGATTAAGACAACGGATCCTCGCCTTCCGTATCACCGGCCCTTCCTTCATCCGCCACTCACACATACACAGAAAAACAACACTGAAAGCAAGCTACACGCACGCCATACAAATATCAGTGAGAAACAATATACGTAACAACCGGCAAGTGCAAATGAACGCATGGTCGTCGGTAGCAAAGCACGTGAACGCGGGAAACCAACAGCGAGCGCTCGCACACGTGCCCAAAGCTGGCCGCTTTCACTTCCCATCTTGCCTTTATTCTTTTTGATTGCAGACTTTCTCCTCTCTGCGGCACTTAGGCACTCTTAGTAAACAGATTGCCTCGTCCCGTCGCGGTCCAGCTGCAAATGCAGACGCTGTGAGCGTCTTTTTCTCCTAGCGGCAAGACACCCTTTCCTTAATGGCGGTTCCTTTCCTGCGGTCCTGGTGTTCTTCCATGCTCTTAGATACTGGAATTAAAGTTTACTTGCCTTTTTTTTTTTTGCGTTGTTCGCTTTTCAACGCCTTGATGTAATTTTCTCGCTCCCGATTCAGCCTTCGCTGTTGGCAACAGATGCGTTGTCAAAGAGCGTCTCGTGCATGGTTGCATGTCAGCGGCACCTCTAGATCAAGAATATTAAATCCACGCGGTGCTTACGGCAGCCGCTTTCATTTTAAAGGTTCTAATAATGTATAAGGCTGGTCCGGAATGTCCTGAAGTGGCGTCGACAGATTCTGCCGTGGAATATTTAACGCTTGAGTCAAAAATGTTGCCACCTCATTATACACAGAACAACTCTATCCAACACTTTATCCAGGCATATTTCCACCCTATTAAACGTAAGACAGCTCTCTCAAATTAAAGGCTATTGACAGCTAAGATTTGAGCATAAACTGATTATTGCCTTTAATTCCACACATGTTAAGTTATAAATCCTCGATATTTGAGCTCATTCGGTGTAGTAGATAGTTTTCAAACGAATTTTTATTATTAATATCGGAGGCAGCTTTTTGGTCTGGCAATTATTGGCTTCTGACGTCGCAACTAGGTATCATCTCCATGTTATCTGCTATTCATGGTGCCGGCTGCACTTTTGCATGTACGTTGGGGATGGTGGTCATTGTGAGCGTTTTTTTTTTTTAATATTTTATGCGCATACTCTTTTTTTTTTTCTTTCCCAAGCCTTCACTATAATATGGAACCTTAGTGATCATTGGACTTGTTTGAAACTTTGTCTAGAGATTGTCGAGGAGGCCTAAGATGATGGGCTCATGCTGTATTATTAAAGCATACAATCAGGACCTCACTATTCTTACATTGTGAGGGCTAGCGTGTTTCGCAACAAGTTCTGCCGCGCATAAAAAGGTACACAACCAACGTTTCCTTTGGCCGTGTGCGCGGCGAAAGGGGCGAGCGTTTAGCGTTGTGTTGCCGTTTGCTGAGCTATTGCCCGTCGCTCTTTCGGTCCAGAAACTAAGAGGAAAACCCAAACAAGCATACGTTGACGTGAGAGCATACCTTGTGACATTAGAGGAGCAGACAAAACTTTTAAGCGGAGAGGCTTGCTGTTACGCGCGCGTGTTAGTCAAATTTATTTATTTTCGTTTGGTAAAGCATTTTTGCAAAACAATGTTCAATCATGGCCACGGCCAGCGCACGAAAGCATGCGTCGCCGCCGTCGCTTCAGTCCCGTCGTCGGAAAACTCAAATCGATTCGAGGGCGCTCCACTCCCTGAACAATAGCCTCCCATTCGCCGCCGTCTCCGTCTCGCCTCCCCCGCACTCGCGCGCGCGACCGCGTCCGACTTCCAAGCCTGACCTTGCATTTTTCTAGTGCTTGCCCAGCAAATTACTCGTCAGTGCTTCAAAGTAAACACAGTGAACACAGTATTTAATGTGTGAGCCCGAAGCTCCCGCAGGAATGCGCCGATTCGCAGATTACGACTGCGCCCCTAACCATGTTTGTTTACATAGGTAGCTTTTTCTACGCTGCTGGTTCGCACGACATAAAATGCAGGCTGAGCTAGCAATATCAAAACTATCAAATTCATTTCGAACCAGTTGCACCTTTATTTGATCGCAAACTACAACTGTGCTGCAAGTTAAGCGCCGTGAATGTTTCGTACCCTGCCGGCGCCGGAGATCCACAGGCGGCGCTGACAGCTGCCGGCTGCGCTCGCCCAAGAAGGTCACATCAACGCTTCCCGCTTAATGTTCACGCACTTCGTGATGTAACAGTAGTCGATCTGGGGTTACTACTGCCAGCACTACACCCGATGGCCACATGCAACAGCTAAAGCTTGTGAATGTGCGCTTCGCAATCGCCGAGACACTAGACCAGAACCCCGCGTAATGGCGCGAACCTACTCGACGCTGGACGTATGGGCCATTCCGCGCCGACTAACATTTCTGACCAAGGTCGTTGCTGATGAGAAGGGGGAACATAAAGTGTAGCTGCTTGTTTTCCTTTTTATAACAAGTTTAAGCTACGAACAAGCGCAGCTGTTCAAGCTGTTAACTCATTGGGAGTCAAGTTCTTCCTCTGCCTTCGATTCGACAAAAACAGATCGGGAGACCGTCCACTGATCAGTTCCGTTTGTGTCGTGGGGCCTAAAACCTCACACTACGGTGATAGGCGACCGTTGGTCGTGCTGGCGTCGTCGCCGGTGTAATGCGACAGATGAGTGCGTCGATAAGCTAAGGAACCTAACCGTGCTGCTCACTGACTGTGACCGTGCTTTATACTGAAGAAAACATGCCTTACTCTATATCGCTTTCGTGTGGTAGCATAATCAACGACTTCTACATGAGGGACAACCACTGTGTCAATCGTCCACAAAAGAAAGACAGACGTGCTTTTGACATTGCAGCCTGCATTGCAGACGGCGCTCCGCCATATATCCTCTTGTGACGTCACACGGGCATTTCAAAATGGCTTTTGCACTGGGAGGAGCTTCTCGATTCCGATTTCTATCACGTATTTTCTTTTTTTTGTAATATGATTCGCGCGCAAGACACTAAAACTTTGCGAATAGAGTCCCAGACCTGCATATTATTCAAAGAAATATCAAACAGCAATACATCGAATGACCCTAGCATCGCCCATTTAAGCTCTAAAAAAAAAAAGGACATGATGTAGTTAAAAGGCGGTCTTTTGGAATGTCGGCTGTTACGAAACTTTATTACGACTAATTGCTCGATACGTGACCTGAACCATCTAGATATCTGGGCTTCTACCCGCCGCGGTAGTACATTGGTTAGGGCTCTCGTCTGCTGGGCGCAATGATGCCGGATCGAATTCCGGCCGCGGTGGCCGCTTTTCAAAGGAGGATTAAAGCGAGGTGACCGTGTGATGTACGATGTCATTGTACGTCAAAGAAATCTAGGTGGTCCAAATTTCCGGAGCCCTCCACTATGACTCCTCTCATTGGCGGAGTCACTTTGGGACGATAATGCATATACACTTAACTAAACTAAATTTTCTGGCCTCCCATGGCGGGCTACTTCTCGCTGACTGGCCTTCATGTTAACAAGAACTCTGTTTGGAAAACAAATGTTGTGGAATTTATACGGCTATGGAGTAAGAACTAAGTGTTAAGCTGATAATGTTTTTTTTTTTTTGCAAATTACCCCACAGCCTTTTACAATCCCTGTTTTGCGTGACTATAGGCTATTTTCCTTACGTTAACAATACTTTTATATTCTAATAAAAAAGCTTCCAATTTTCTTTTCTCCGCGTATGTGACACCGTCATCTCTCCTATCCTCTACCGTTAGTCAACAGCGTACGATATTCAGGCATATAATGCTAACTAAACCGATAATGCATTGTTCGGATCATCCTAGGTCCTAAAATATACACTGGCTAGTGAAAGTTTTCTGGTGAATGCCTGGTATATGCCTCCTTCATTTCACCGCTTATGAATATGTTCTTGTTCTTCTGTTTATATTTACTCTGTTCGGCTTCTGATGTGGTTAGTACCTGTTCTCTATTTCTATCCCTCCTTTACGATTTTTTTTTATTCCTTACAAACATCAGATCATGCTTTTATACACTGGTAAAACGTCCAGTTTTTATGTTGTGAAGTAGAAAAGAAGAAAAGAGCCTCAACACTAAATTTCTTTCGCCTGGTCGCCAACCTAAAACAAACAAAGGAAGTAGAAAGACAGTAAGTTAGCTTAAATAAATTGAATAATACTACAAGCTTAGTTCTTGTAAAGAGTTTGAAATTACTAGGTGGGTGATATTTCTATGTGTTTTCAGTATGGCTTACAGCCACGGAGACACCTTCTTTCAGTTGAGCAATTCAGAACTAACAGTTCATTTAAACTTTTGTAACACTTCATGTGCGAATACACAAACCACGTCACCACCTTCGGGGCTGAAATACCAATCACGCCGTCCGTAAGGAGGAAATTTTAAATAGCTGCGGATTCTGTGCGACCTATACTTCACCTCAATTGATAATAATATGAAGTAATAGGTGAATAATTTGAAAACAGTGCCGAGAACCTGTGAAACGAAGAGATAGTCATTTTTATTTTTACCAGCATAAGGACTCCATATTCGAATAAATATATATGCACCACACAATTAGAATTTTCTGGTGGTACCGTTCACAAATTAGGCAAAGGTATATTATGTGCCCTTTCTTGTCCCAGTTAGGGTAATTCAACAAAACAACAATTTAAAATGAAGTACAAAGCCCGCGTCTAGCCTTCCACATGTTTTAAATCATGCTTGTAAAATCCCTGATTTCCATAGCATAAAAGCACAAACAGCAATAAAAATAAAAGACTACTGTAACTAGTCGAGCACATAGAAATTACACCGGGTACGCGCTTAAAGTGAGACACTTTTGCTACGCACCCCGAACATGAAGGCAACATATGGAAGAAGGTTTTTATTGTGTAAACTCAACAGGACCTGGCAAGAAACAATTGATATTTCTCACTATATTCAGAGCTAGTGTGCAGAATGCCCCCGTTTCCATTGGATACTTACCGGGCAGAAGAAATGGGACCTTCTGAGATGATGGATCATTTCCGAATAAAAGCGGCTACTTAAACGCTCACAACACAAGATTCCGTGTTTGGTAGTAAAGTTAAGCAGGGCCGCACTTGCTATCCACGCTAAGCATGAACCACATGAACCTTTTTTGGGGCCGAAAATCTCTTGCTAAACCTAAGGATGGCAGGAGCGCAAGAACAATGGGATGATTTTTCTGCGCTGCGCTTACTTGTCTCCCTTAAATACGAAGCTGGGCACACAGCGAATCATGGCATGGTCCAGATGCATTGACCGAGGACTGCAGTGTGGATGTAGTGGACACTTATTTTGCGGTTATTCATTTATTCCCCTGATTCGACACATCGGAAGTTACTTCCAGTTTACTGTTTTTCTCTTAGCCGTTCAGGGGGTGTTTGTCATCTAATATCTTTGCTGTCTCTGTGAACACGTAGAGACAAATAAAGCAAGAGAAGTATAGCGATTTTCGCGGGCTTCTGTTGTTATCTCCATCCCTGCGCTTTCTGCCATTTTCCGGCTCTACCGTACCTCTTTGCAGGAACAGGAGCAGGCAAAGGGAGAGCAGATGCAATAATAATCTCGACATATGAGGCTCATCATCTACCGAACGCTAGACACTTGACATCCAAAATATCATCCGCCGGGGCCACGCTTGATTTATGAATGGCAATATTGCGCTTGCAACGGGCGATATTATTCGTGTGTCCTTCGTTAAACAGCGATACTTTGCCAAAATACAGTCTCGCTTCTTATTCCCTTTTACTTTCGTGCGCCTTGTGGCGAGGAACATACTATTGAGATCGATATACAGTGCGATACTAGGAGACATCTCTCCGAAAAAAAAAAATGAACTAAAACTAAGTCATGGGAAGTAATATTTCATAAACTTCAAGGACAGCTTCTCATTGATTTCCGACGCCATTCCCAGATGGGTTACTCTCAAAATACCGGGGCCAGAAGGAGCACTCCACTTATTATTTTTACTCTGTCACTCGTCGCCTTAGTCGTTCGCTCTTGTTTTGCTGTGCGCTCTTGTGTCGCAGCAGCCCAGTCGGTCATCACCCCACGCTTGCTTGTTCACTCGTGTCTGGATAACTTTATAAATATCAAAATGCGCTGTGTTATATGGCACCTACACATCCGTCGTTGAGGACGCTGCCACATTCCAAGAAAGTGAAATGTAATTACACTCTTGCATAGACTAGTTATGGCGCATGCATCAGATCCCAATGTTGGTGAAACGGGTAGTTATAGCCTTGTTACAGCACTGCCCGTGTCACTCTCCTGATAGACAATCACTTCATTCATCATCAGCTGGTCTATACGCACCGCATCGTTAGAGGTGCTCGACGTCTGTTGCCAAGGATGCGGAATCGAAACCCGGTCACTGTGGCTGCTTTTCGGTAGAGGTCAAAAAACAATGACTCCGTATGCTATGTGATCTCATTGCACGTTAAAGAACTAAAGGTAGTAGAAATTTCCGAAGGCCTCTACGGCGTCTCTCATAGCCTGTCTCGCTTTGGAGCTTTGAACCCTACAAATCAAATCAAAACCAATCTCCAATACTTTTCCAATTATTTAACCCTGCCATGTGCGATTACTTAGACTGCCACATCACTAAGTAGTGTTTGTTCCAAGAACTGAATGGGAATATTAAAATCCTGTATGTTGTGGTGTTGATAAAACAGCATCGAGTTCTTAATAGGGATTACCAAGATACTTTGTTGGGCGAGTTGGTACTTATTCATTATTAATTTAAACAGCGCGAACACGAAGACAAAGGACAAGATAAAAGAAAGCCTAAGCCTTTTACTCCAAGGCCCAGAAAAAACAAACATCTATTTGTTTTTTCTGGGCCTTGGAGTAAAGGGCTTAGGCATAGTTGTGAGTCAGCGCTTGTATTGTGACTTTTTTTCATCTTGTCAATTGTCTTCGTGTTCGCGCTGTTTAAATTAATAATGAATACTTAATAGGAAGTTGCTGTCTTTGATCACTTGTGACGCCAGGTACAAGATTTTTCACGAATTAGAGCTCCTACTTTCTGAGGTAAAATTTAAGTGGTCAGGGCCTCAGTCGAAACTATTGCTTTGACGGTTCCATGATTCCTTTCGCTGTTCAACAAGTTCGTCTCGTGATACAAAAGGAACACTTGTCCTACTTATTCTTGGAGTGCCTGTCGAAGTCCTAAAGTAGCGATATATTTGAGATCTTATAACTTTCCTAAGCAATGCGCCTTGTCAAGCCGAGTGCAAAGTTAGTTGATGGCTTCTACTCATTTGCGAGAAGCGGCTGCTAACAGGCCGTGGTATTCGAACCCAGCACGTCCCGAAGTCAAAACATCATGCATAACTCGAAGTCGTTGCTGAATGTAATAAATGGTTTTTAAAATTTCACTCATAAGGAATGTTACGCTGCAAGGTGCATAAGATTATCACATGACTGAATACGGTTCTCTGGAATGGACAAAGGCCGTTGTCAAAAATGTATGCGATACCTTCGCCATTGTGCACTTCAACACCTGCACCATCTAGAGGGCTCGCTTGTCGGCAGAAAATGTCTTCATACTTGTTTATAACAAGTGCGTCCAGGGTGCAACCATCGTGTAAAATAGACCTTTTTTGTTCTGAACACGAAGGCTCTTATGAGTACTATCGAAGGCAGCGAGAATAAGAAGAGCGAACCGAGTGCTTCATTCGTTATAACGCAGCCTGCTGGAAAGCCACAAGCCTGGAACACTACAGGCGACCTGCTGGCTCATCGACCGTCAGTTCCTTCTTGAATGCCGCTTGCTGCTGCGCTGAGTAAAGGATGGCCGATAACGATCGGTCTGTGCCTGATGGTCTACCCCTTTGTTCAACGGCCTTCGAGAGGTCCGACGTTTGAGGACACGGGCTTTTGTCCGCTCCTTCCCGGGACAGAGTTGACGCGAGGACCGCGCAAGCACCAGAGTAAAACGCAAGGAAGCCCCCCCCCCCCCCCCCTCCTGCTTTTCATTGCTGATGGAATAGACTTTATACAAAGATACAAACTGGAACCACACACTAAAGAGCGAAGAATGAATGCTATGTTTTTTCTTGCATTCTTTCTTGATAATGGAGGGGTTGTATAAACAATTCCGATGCCTAGTTGGGCAGAGGTGGCGTGTATTGATTTGGCTGGTTTGTCAAGGATATGGCTGTAGCAAACACTATTTACCCAGTTCCGGTTTTCAAGACAGCTTTGAGAGATCAGCAACATTCATCGTCACTCATTAAAGGAGATGAGCTTGACATTTTGTCTCCGTTTTGAGTACTAGAACCCCTCATATGCACTTGTGTATGTTATTCTCCTATTATGTAATGAACGTTTACACTGTATGTCGTATTAGAATGTTTAATCTAGCGTACGCAACAATAACGTCGGCTGCATGTCGCTAACCCAGATTTCGTTGAATGAAAACCGCTTTTATGGAAAAGTAAATTCTTGTGATATAGTTAAATATTTTACAGTATCAAACCAAAACAAAAAAAACTCAGGTTTTCTGTGTCGTAAAATTTACTTTTTGTTACAAACAAAAACGTAGTGTAAATGACCCTTCTAGGTTCCAAATCGCGTCCTTCTGTTGGCTTTATGCGTACCGAATTTTATGGCTCAGGAACGTAAAATTAAATTTTAAAAAATTGCTTTTTATGGTATGTTTTTCTCCAGCAAGGCTGTCTTATTTGCTAGTCTGAGCATCTCACGTAGCGTCCTTAAAGTTGAGGACATTAATATTTTTTTTTCTAAAGGAGTGCACAAAACTTGATTTTTGGCGCTGCGAATAGGAAATCGTTTCGACGTTTTGTTTCTGTAAATGAGCCCTTCTACACCTCGAAACCTGGGCAAACTGCTTGAACCTGTCACAAGTACATCAAACACGATTTGAGGCTTAACGTCCTCAAACTGCATATAGAATACGACCGAAGGAAGTGAGGGTGTATATCACAGAATTGATTTCGAACCTTTAGGCTTCTTGATTACGTCGACCAACATTGTGCAGCCCAAGGACGTTTTTGCGATCGCGAGTCGTTGTAACCAGCAGTACCATACCTTAGCTTCTAACAATGCAGTTGGGTTTGATGTTTGGTATGGTTAAGAGTTTAAATGTTTTCTATGATACGTTATCGTACGCCACGCAATAGTAGTCGCAGTAGCAGTATTAGTAATAGTAGTAGTAGTAATATGAGTAGTAGATTACTTTTTTAAGGGACTCGTAATCCAGATATGGCGTTGGCGTGGAAGGCGTGGTTTGCGCAGGCGTTCTGGTGAAAAAATTACGGGAACGTTGCTGGTAGGTGGTAAATAGCGGCTGACATGGCCGAGCACTGACAGGTCTTCGAGTATCCTGGAGTATGAGACCGCAGACATGGCCGCGGCAGCAGGGGATGCCAACTCAGGTTTCTCCTTTTAAGTCGGAGGCTGACGGCAATCAACTCCCCCCCCCCCCCCCCCTCACTTGTGTCCCAATTCTGCCCCGCTGCACCTATAGACCACGCAGACTGACTCCTACGCATTGCTTGAGCGGGGTTATATATCTTACGCCGGTGCTTATTCAGACAGCATTGCAGCTTACGTCTGTGTGTTAAAGAATATGGGTTATATGCTTAATTAGCGAATCAGAAGACATGTGGAGGAAGCTAGGGGCGAAGTGCATGTGCACAGAAGAGCATTGGCGATGGAAGACGAAGACAGGGGCTATTACCACTGTCGCATCGCGCACCTTCAAAGGTAAAGGTTAAGTGCTTCCCCAGCTCCTCCCTTGGCCCATTTATTTATTGCTTTCAATATGTCTGTTTATTCGAGCCTTTCTTAGCAAAGAACAAGTAAATGCAGTATCTCGGTAAAATAATCATACAGCTGTGCTAATGTACGTATAAACACATTTGGAACTTTGTTATCAGAGTATTTAGCAGTGTATGGCGCAGAAAACGCCTTTATTGGATGTGGTGCTAGAACTTTTAGCATCAATGTCCAGCTACAATTCATGCCGATGTTAACTACGCATCGTACGAGCATCGTGGTCTAATATCCGAATATTATTGGTAAGCGGCCTGCAAATATTTCCTGTTATTTTGCACCGTCCTTGAAACTAATCAGCTTGACAGACACTGATGTGGTGGGAGCATGAATATAAACAGTTCCAGCCATAGTTGAAGCCTTATTTAGCCTTAGTTCTTTACATGTAGAGCTTAAATGGGCTCATGAAAAGCTATTTACTAAAACTAGAAAACGCGCACAAGCAATAGGTATATTATCAATGGTCTGCCCTATACAAAACGTCATTGGCACTGAACATATGGGCGATCAAAAGTTATCCCTCCCCCCACCACCCCTCCCTCCCCCAAGCCGACGCGCAAGAAAGAGAAACGAAGAAAACAAGTCGCGAAGCTGCCCACCAAGCCCTTTCGCGCGCGTGTAACTTGGTAGCGTCCAATATGCGGGCGCATCCAGCAAGCGCCAATGATGAGAAAGGGGAGGTGTGTGCGCGCGCGCGGGAATATGTAACCCAAACCGGACGAGAGCGGTGTGAAAGAGCACTTTCAAAAAATTACTTGAAAGGTATATGCTCTATGAGAAACTGTCAAATTTGACTCGAATACTAACGAAGACCATTATTATAAATTTCTTGCAAAAGATTATTACCGAAAGTAGCATTTCAGGCATCTTTAAGTCCTACTGCCTGCAACATTCTCCATGCAGGCCATCGAATAATTTTCTAGGGCTTTAATCAGCTTTACATACACTCCTAAATGCTGAGGAAAGCTGCTTTTCCTTAGAAGAGCTGAAAAATGTGAAATAAGCGTAAAGTTAGAGAATAAATTGGTTTTATTTCACACTGAAATAGAAATATTGCGCATCAGTAGCTTTAGATGCATTCATCAGCACATATACTCCGCTTTGAAAACCATCTAGGACGTTTTTACCCAAAGACTGCGTTACGGAAAAGATCTAAGTTTTAAAAATATGGTAAGGCCTTAATTCTCGAATTTTTCAGCAGAGAAGGTGGCATTTCTAGAATTGCTCTTGAAAAGATTGTTAAACTAAAGTTATAATATATGTTCCGAAGGCATGGTTAGGAAACTCTATTTCGAAGTTTGCTCTCTGACATTTAAATAGGACACTCGCGTTCGAGATTTTTAGCACTTTTCTGATCGCCTTATCTCTCTCACTGCGAAAATGACTGGGTGGTATATAAGGCGTCACTGCGAAAATTCAAGTCTTATATACTATGCACACGGAAACGTTTCCTTATAGATCACCCGCTACCGCCTTCCTACATTTCTTCCTGAAATACAGAACACGTGATAAGTCTGGCAAGAACGACTGGATCAGTAAAACGAGAACCCCATAACGAGAACCCCATAAAGGATTATCTGATATATACATCACGACAGGCATAGCCTGCAAAGGGGAGAAAAACCAATGAAAGCCAATGAAAGGAAGTGACACGTATACATAAAAAAAGATAACTGTAACAGAGGTCTCGAAGAGTTATCGATGATAGATGAGGTTGCTACAATAGCGAGCTACCATGATTTTAGGCTAGATGCCTGACACGCCGACCCTAGTCAGGAACGGCAAGGTTCCATGCGAAAAGAACAGATTCGATCCTGTAAGCCTACTCTAGCAGACGCAAAACGTCATTTTTCCGCCGGCCGGTCACATATCCCTCTGAACTTCTGCTGACCTGGAAATTTGTTTTATTCATTTTCCCACGCGCTTTGCGATGCCTATCTAGCAGCTTAGTCCTTGCAGAAGACTGCCTTGTGTCACTTTGTCTGCTCCGATGCTTTTGAACGAGAGTGTTTAAATTTTTTCATTCTTATTGGCAGCATGCTTACTCTGGACAGTAAAAGCGCCTTGCATATGGCCGTCCCTTTTGTAAAGGGGATAGAGCAAAACTGAAAAAAAGATTGGACACAAATTCATCCATGAAGTTGAATGTTCCTCTCTCGGTCCTGTTTTAGAAATGCAATGCGTTAACTCTTGCAGATTTAGCTCCCGTTTAGTTTGGCAGCAGCTAAAACAAAATGATCAGTGAGATTGATTTTAAAAAGCAGTCCACGCTTGATATAATCCATGCAGGTTTGTTCTTTCTGGATGGAATTGCTGTGTGTTTTAAGTGAGCCTTTGGGACAACGTACTCGACAGGAGGTGGTAACGAATGGCGGTGTAAGAGGAGTGCCACATCTGTGCTATTGTCTAGAATAGATAGCAACAGCCCTAATTAGTAACATGTGGCTAATTATGTGGTATTCGCGCCATCAGTGTTTTATATATAGACACCAAGAACAATCTGGCATGGCTTCCCTGTGAAGCCAGATGTTATGCTTAATTACTGTTCACCTATACCCGGAGACTAGCGCAATCGTTTCTCACAGGTTGGCATTTATAGCGTAATAACTAGGTCCCAACATTTTATTAGCCATCCCGTAGCACGTAACGCTTATCGTGTATTAAAACATGCTATCAGTTTCAGTACTGTGGTGTTCTGCAATACATTAAAATATGCTTTACAACACAAAATTAAACGATTTTACATTGCACTTTGACGTATCATATACTATTCTATACTGTACAATACCATGCTCTACCGTACCATATTATATCATACTCTGCCATACCATAGCTCATCGTAACATAGCATACCTTGCCGTACCGTGCCATAGGATACCACACCTCCATCGCCTAATACATAGGTCAACGACGTATTAGGCGCCTAAACTTTGCGCTTAAAGGCTGTTCTTTTAAAACGTTTCTTCTTTCCTTTAGTTAGCATATCGCACTTGCACCGAGCCGGTGCCCATAAAGGTTCTTTCTTTCTTAGTCGACTCCATAAAGGACCGGCAGGGTCGAAGGTGGGTGTGGTCAGCTTCTTTGTCGCACTATCTATGTGGTCGTGCGGCGATGGGTGTGGCATTGAGATGACACGGTTCAGGCGTGCTTCATGATTAATGCATCCCTGTCGTCCGACGTTCAGCCGTTCTCTGTCCTAAGCGCCGCTTTGTCAGGCCCGTATCACAGCACTGGGACACATTAATAAGCATCACTTCATGCTAGCAACGTTGCATTAATCGCAGCCACTTTGAGAGTGGCGAAAAAGAACTGTGAAAGTCCCCCGTTGGCGATGGCCGCATTTAGGAACAACCGATCCTTAGCATAAAGAGAAAACACAGCCGAGTCAGCAATTTGGGCGTGTTCTTCAGGAAACAATAGTGAGGGACGAAACGGCGCGGAAATATTTTCTTGAAGTTAACATGGGTTTCATTTGGTTTTCTGTGTGTGTTTAAATATATTGAGTGGGATACGATTTGACATCAAACATCAAATGCGATGTGCGCGATCACATTATCGGATAAAGAGCTCAATCACGAAAGTGATAGCTTGATACAAAGGATGAATACAGAAGCAGGTAAAGGCTGTTCCGATCCTAAGATGTATGCACACATAGGCAAAAAAGAAGCAAGTATGCGCTAGAAATTTGGAGGAAACACAGAACGATCCTTCGAGTTTAGGTTAGTGAAGCAGAACTGGTTCTTAGCGTGGATTCACGTGAGGCGCAGCGATTGAAGGACGGCCCCCAGCTTGTGTATGAATATGAGCTTGATGGAGCGGGGGAAAAATAACTGAAAGGCTGCATGCCAAAATATGTGATATCCTGTGCCCTTATTTTCTCTCATGGGTGATCATTTGAGACAGCGGTTATTTTAAATGGAACATGAACCGTCCCGTCCTGATACCGAAGTAAGCCAGACGCTTCGAACTCTCTATCGGAAATATCTATCTGACTTGTCGCTGCTGCTCCCACAACACGCTTGTTATCTTCCAGTCTATTCGCAATGATTGCACACGTGATCTATATTATCTAACAAAATAACCTTTGATACACCATTTTACCATTTTATTCGTCCTCTCGAACTGAGAAAAAAAAAAAAACATAAAAAAAGGAGAGGGAGCCCGGACCAGCAAATGCTTTGCCAAGCTTAAAACCAATTAAAAATAAAAAAAAGAGAGAGCAGAAGCTCCAGGAAAAAAAAAAAAAAAAAAACACTTTTTAAAAAGCGATAGAAGATATTTAAAAAAAAAACAAAAAAACGAGGTCCATGTCGCAAGGTGGTCCACGCTCACACTTATCCCTGCAGACACCAAATCGGATTCAGTAAGAATAGTCTGTCTACTTGATGCGGCCATCGCACACTTTTAAAATGGAGTGTCTTAGAGTGCACTGATGGCCACGTGGGTAGCCATCCTTGTCCTCTAGGGATAATAGAAAAAGCAATTTGGAAGTTGCACAAAACCATAGACATAGAAGGAAATTTAAAAGCATCGTGAGGGAATACATGCCAAGTGAGTGAGCCTGTGAGGGATATTTTAATAAATAAATAAACATGCTAGCATCGGCCCTGAAGAAATTTCAACTTCAGAGCCGACTCTGTTATACATTGCTTAATAGGTAAGTGTGATCAGGTTGATATACAGATCTATGTTAAAGAACAAATACTTCACAAACTATTCTGTACTTAGAGATGTATTAGCGGCACCAGTGGCCTGCAAATTGTCCTTGTCGAAGACGTTTCAATAAATTCACAAATGATGCGTACGAAAATATATCAAATAGAGCTCGAAGAGCAACACTTGTAGCTGCTTGTAGAATGATTTACGACAATAGACAGCTGCACTTAAAAGATTTGTGCAAAGTTAAAAAGCAATAATCACAATTATCTTTGATTTTTCTGCAGCTGTCAGGAGCACACTGATGACACCGTGGGTTTTTCTCCTACCCTATGAGAACATTGCGCAGGGTTAGATTCTGAGTGCCGTCTGATACTCACCGGAGTTTCCGACAAATACAAGCTGATCCCTTGGCTTGCTGCTGGACCTCATCATTATTAACTGCACAGGAAAAGGTTCTTTGACCCAACCTAATGCCAACTACAAACCTTAATAGAAGCTGTAGTGGTTGAATAAAAGCAGAAATGTAGGCGAAGATGGTGCCGCCACGACTACGGCTATCTAGCCCCTAAAACGCCCGAACTAGTGTAGACAGTAATGAGCGTAACAGGTATAAGATAGCAAGGATGAGAACTGGTATGCACGAGAAAGGGAAAGGGCAGGAGACGGAGGTATGTAGACACTTTCTTAACCACGAAAGTGAAAAAGGTTGTATCCCTCTAGCCTGTGTTATCAGGCACTGCCGAAATGACCTCTGCCCCGTTTTTAAAACAAAAGCATGACTGCTCACATTTAAAAAAAGTTGACAGCATATTAAGTCATTGCTGGGTTTAGGAAATAGGAAGTGACATCATGAAGTTGCGGCACGGCCAACATAATGAGCAAAACATCCACGACGCATCTATAGTTGCGCCGAGCGCCAGCTTAGACCGAAGCCGCCGTTCATTCAAGCAAATGTGTAAGCATCATCATCATTAGCTTGACTATACCCAGTGCAGGGCGCAGGTCTCTTCCATATTTCTCCAATTAATCCTGTTCTGTGCTAGCTGCATCCACTTGACCCCTGCGAACTTCTTAACATCATCCGCCCACCTAACTTTCTGCCGCCCCCTGCTACGCTTTCCTTCCCTTGGAATCCAGTTTGTTACCCTAAGTGACCATCAGTTATCCTCTCTTCGCACTACATGTCCTGCCCATGCCCATTTCTTAGTCTTGATACCGCAAACATAATTCGGTACTGTGCAAACATATTGTGGTACGGGGCTGTACTTGATACTGTGTAAACATATTCATCTATATATACTCGTAACAGACGCCCCTTCATGTAGGTATAGCGCCGCAGACATTTATGCCAACATCGTCACACCACCGCTCCTGCTACAGCATTTAGGAGATGTCTTTTGATTTATCGTTGCGCATAGCGTGCGTCTGATAGATAGGTTCGAGGCTGAATAATAACAGGCATTTCAGCCGACGACAAAGTATCTCCCATTCTGTGCCTTCGAAGCGAGGTTTCGTCGACTATAACTCACAGATGCCGGTAAAGCGTGCTAGTCTAGGTCCCTAATATGCACACATACACACCTAGTTCACTGCTTGCAGAAATAGTTTTCATAAATATCGAAAACTTCCTTCAAGTATTTCACAGTTGGTCTCTAATACGTTGGCATTCATACTGGTGAGTAGTGGGAACTGTACTTGCCCATATTTTATGCTTTGTTGTGATCTTAGATATGTTAATATATATGCTGAATTTGCGGTTACACTGCAACACATTTCAGATAAGGCAAAATGCGCATTGAAGCATAACATTAGCATGTGTCACATGTTATTGGCGCTAAACATATCCAATATCACTTTGTCGCTGACGCAGATCAAAAGTGCATTCAAGAATTTCTGCAAGTCCTTAAAATTGGCCTTCACAACAAAATAAGAAAATTTTCAAAATGTGTACAATGTCCTGTCTAACCACTGCTCACGCTAAGTTCAATAAAAGCCAAAATAGACTTGTTTCCGGTTTTCCTTATAAAAACGAGTAAACATTAGGATTTTAAAGATTTTTTTACTAAGTTGAATTCCGATATGCAGATCGCCAAGAACATTATCTGGAGAAAGCACCTTCAAATGACAATACTACGCAACTTTGGGATCCCTTAAAATAATTAATGGTTTACTAGGCCGAGAGAAAACGATAGGGGCTTGAGATGCATGCATAATACATAATAAAATAATACGCTGTAGATAAACATGCTGTGGTTATTTCAATCCCCATCTTGTAGATGTAGATAAGTCAGATGATTCTCCGCTTTTTGTAGATAATCTGTTTAAAATGGTCTACAGAGTCTTCCTTTCACCGATGAAGGAGCTATAAGAATTTAGAAAAGCCATTTCACTAAAAAACAGCACAGCCTTAGACTTAAGCAGATGAAAAATCAACTCAACAAAAAAAGTCAATGAATTTTTTCTAGACCGTCGGTTTTTCAAAACGAAGAAGTGATATAAATTCCCGCACAAACTATCCGTCAATATCAGCTACACCGTCTTCAGGGTGGCCCCGTTAGAATTAAGTAACTTGATTAATGCCTACGTGATCAAGGCGCAGTGTGCGACTAGCAACTCGGGATCAGGAAGCAGAATTCCAACCAAATACACCAATTTTCTTCGCAGCGCTGTTTACTGACCTCATGCACGCGGCTCCATTGATGAACTTTGAGCTACGCTGTGACGCTGAAAATAAATTTTACGTCGTACTTTAATCGTTTTCAATTCCTCCACTCCACCTTGTGCCTCAACTCTTTTCGACCAATATCGAGCTTCGCGACGCAACAAAACCTCGTGCAAACACTGGGACGGCGGAGAAGAAGAAAAGAAAGAAAAATGAAGGGAGCCTGTCACCCCCAGGCCAGCACTCGCGACGTTCCCTATTGAAAATATAATCCACCCTCGGGCTGTCGGTTTGCGCGGCGCAAACTGCGGTCGATTGGGCGAAAACACCCCCGAGGCCGTCCCGGCATGCACCGCTTCAGCGCGAGCAAATCGCAGCTTAATGTGAAATCGACGCTGGCAGCACCGATCTTATGACAAAAGAAACGACGTATGGCGATGACACAGCGTTATCTCCCTCGCTACGTTTTGGTATAGTAATGGACTCTGCGCTCGATTTAGAAGTTTCAACGCATACAGGTTTACGCTAAACAGGTTTATGTGAGTGGACCGCGGTGGCTAAACTGTTTAGAAGTAGAGGCGTAACGATAAGCCAGACAGCCATAAAAAAAAATATATATATATATATATATATATATATATATATATATATATATATATATATTTATGGCTGTCTGGCTTATCGTTACGTTAAACAAATATATATATATATATATATATATATATATATATATATATATATATATATATATATATATATATATATATATATATATATATATATATATATATATTTTTTTTTTTTTTTTTTTTGAGAGAGATTAGCACGTAGTCTTCGTCGGGACGCCGTGAACGATCCCAACTGAAGCCGTCGAGTATGGTAGATAAAGCGGAAACTCTTTCCTGGGAAGGGGAAAAAAAAAAGCTATTTCGTGGTAAAAGGATTGCAGCTTGTAAGTTTCAGTAAGATGCAACGACGATAAGAACTATTTCTTTTTCTTTTGCCGCGCAGTTTTGTATTTAAATACGACGTTTGTTATTTTGCTCTTTGACAGTATATGCGTTCCATTCGCTTTGTTTCGTTTCCTGCCATATTGTTGTGATGTGCTACTTTTACACTCTTCGCATCTTTTTTGAATTGCAGTATTTCGAAATGAAAATAACTAAATAGATAGAGACACCAAAATTCGACACATTCACTGAAAAACATTTGTCAAACGATTCAAACTTACGTAGACTAATCTTTGTTTGTCCAGTGCCAAACTTAGTCGCTGTTAATATAGTAAGAATGTGTAGGTAATTACGATGATTTTAGTCGTACCGGGGAGGAGCATAATAATGTACTCTATAAGCCTGCAATTAAGCTTTTAAAAATGTTTATAAATGTTGTTGATAAACAGTGAAAAGTCTGCTGGGCATATGTTGAGCAGTGGAAAACGAGAATTCCATTCTGAACAAAGATGTGCATCTTTTTGAGAGGAATGGTATTAAAGTTTTCTCACACTGAAAGACCACCGTCGTCATAGACAGAAATAAATGACTGGTCAATGCAATACAGAGCTCATAAAGGTCATACGTCCACAAATCACGATCAGAGATCATTAACCACTGGAATCAAACGTATATACTGTCTCCCCTTCGTCCATCCCGGATTTCGGCCTCGACCTTTTCGTCAAAACAAACCACCCACACCATCGGGGACAAACATTATAGGAACACTTAAGCTTCATAAGCCCGATATTGGTAATATGTTGGTGATGTCCGGTCCTACATAGGTCTAGTGGATTTCCAATGTAGTTCTGATATTGGGCCAATGATTTGTGCTGTCTGGGAGCTTTCAGCTTAAGACGTGACGGCACTAGTAGTTGCTGCGTGTAGCTTGCCTTGCTGATACTCCTTCGCGTATGCAGCATTTACAACTCGCGTAATCACAACTCCCTTAAGACACGCCTCTATCACACATAATTACGGAATGACGTCATGCGCGATAAGTGGCCACGTGCAATGTGTACCGGATTATGTACTGACGAATGTAGCTAAGAAACTGAAACAAACGCGGAAGAGCTACTAGAAATTCAAATTTTCTCATATTCCCTTCAGATGTTTGAACACTTCGTCTAATAATCGGCACTTGTCATAATATTGACACGTATGTTAAACGTGCAGAAGAAGGGCAACACAGGGTGCAGAGGGAGCGGACCCAGATATGTAGGCCCGTTGTGGGTACCCGCGTTGTTCTCAAACCAAGTCCTAGCGGAGTCCTCGAGCGCAAAAAGTATGGAGCTTACGGGTGTCGTTCCAGTCGTTTTAGCGGGCGACTTGCTCGAAGGTGTCCAGCCAGTCTTCCGCATGTACTACACGTCGCTGTGGAAAGTTGGTAGTGTTCGCGGCGTGTGATAGAGGATGAACGCCAGGTCCAGAGGACTACTATATGTGGCCATTTTTAATGGGACCGTCGGTCGAGGTTGCATCGTCCTCGTTATTGCGTCGTCCTCGTCGGGGTGTCAAGAGGCCCGAATTTAGGTGACGCGCCGCGGAGGAGGCAGCTTGGGCGCTGATGGACCAGTTTGAGATCCCTATTTTATCTCGTAGGCGTACGCAGGTCGGGACGCGCACCCAGCACCTCCACCAGATGTGTGACAGCTGTCACACAGAAGTACAGCACTGAACAGAACAGCTACGGCAACGGCTGAAGGAGGGCACCCAGAACGAGCCTACACTTCTACGTTATTTCCCTCTGCGGCCTGTGTTGTCCTTCTACACAATTATTATACGTGTCGATCTTGACTTCTGCTCATGATAACAGGAAGCTTTTGGAAAAATCATTGCCGAAAAGACAACTTTGGCACTGAACACAAATGCTGTCTTGAACATTTATTTACATGCCTTTTTTGAAAATAACTCACTGGTGCAATCGTCACGTAGTTTTGAGTCGAGGAACAGTAAAACTAAAAAAGTGATTTTCTGACGTAGAAGGAATCATGCTATAAGTGTTCATTACAAGTAGCTCGCACCATTTTACTTATTTTGATTGTAGTTTATTTGCAAGCATGCTAAATCATATCCTCTGTAGTACTTAGTAAACCGTACTTCGTTAGAGGGCTTGTGAGAAGAGGCCAGCCAGTTGAGAAATTGCGGCTGCACACGGGAAGCGTTAAGAAGAATGGACGTAACCGGTGGAGCAATTCTCGACAGAACCCATAAGGCTACCCCCCCCCCCCCCCCCCTTTAGCAAGCAATAATCACAGCCTCTTAATAGATGTAACTTACATGAAACAATAAGGCGACGCAAACCTTCGCGGACTGACCAAACGTTGACCAGCACGTTCTTGTTTCTATCCTCCACGATTTTCTAGCCATGTTTCAAAGCTTCAACATATGGTTATTTACAAACACAGAGAAATTTTCGCCAAGAAAAAGAACACGCTCAATATAGCTAACAAACGCCATTTACGGATCACAAACACGACATGATAAGCAGTGAAGCTGCCTTAGTTAACTGTTTTAACATTTTCCTAATACCGCTAACCACTTGCATTTAATCATTCCCTCATTCGCCAAGAAAAATAACCCGCTCAATATAGCTAACAAACCCCATTTACGGATCACGAACACAACATGATAAGCAGTAGAGCTGCCACAGTTAAACGTTTTAACATTTTCTTAATACCGCTAACCACTTGCATTTAATCATTCCCTCATTCCAAGCATCAAATATAGCATGGGATTGTACAAGAAGCAGAAAACAGGCCGTGAAAGGAAACGCGTTTTTCAGAAAGGTAACCTTATTTCCGCTCAAAAAAAAAAAAAGAAAGAAAGACAAGACAAGTCAAAGCTGAGAGAAGAAATAGAGGACAAATAGTGAAGCGCGGGCCATCAGCTCGCAAAAGCTCAGACTTAATTTGAGCAGCTAGATCTTATTGTCGCTTGCTGCCACCCTATTTGGGTGCAGCCATTGATCGGTTTTTAACACCATTCAGAAATTTTTAATAGAATCTAAACGTCGCCTTGAAAATTCGCTTTCCATTTTTTATTCAGTAGCTACAAATCTCACACTGTTCACCTGCTACGTGCGTTATGATTTCACCTTTTTATTTCGGTGTTTCATATTTTACTTTCCTGCTCTCTTCCCTAGCAATCATTTTATTATTTTTGGCGATGTAATTATACATCTCAAAATCAAATATCTCTGCACCCCAATTCTTGGCCAATCCCCCTGTGTGGTTACGTCTTATCAATATAAAGGAGAAAAATAACAACAGCTCACTCGTCGTCGTCCAACCATTCCAGCGAACAGGGAAATCAAGCTGTAGACAGAAACTATCGTGCAGAACAAATTGTGGTCGGCGGCGGTGTTCGCCGATCTCGATAGCGGGAACAGTGTCTCGTTTGTCTCAAGGTAGACGACATTGAGAAAGTGGTCAGGTAAGGGGTCACACGACGGATGTGAGGGCGTAATGGGAACCAACTCCCTAGCACCGATTCCTTCGCAACATTCTCCTGCTCGCTTTGTTAGGCGCATAAAAAAATACAGAATGCTAGGGAATAGCGGGCCGAAAAGAGAAATGCTCCGGGAGATTGGGCTGCATCTCCCGAGACCGGACCCGAAAGGCCCATCGATCCCGCTACCAAGGTGCAGAGGGAAACGGGGGGAAAGCTGTGTTCGTTAATGGCTGCCACAAGCTGCCGAGAAGCTCACCTAATTCTTCTTCCTCGTGAGGGTGCTTGCGCTCATCGGACGCTGCATTTGGTTTCTTTATTTGTTTGCGCGTAACCATTTTCATATAAGGCTGTACCTGAGCGTCCCATTTGCAGCACGCGATCGATGCTACTCTACTATAATTAATTCCTAGTAGTTTTCTAGAAATCAGCGAGCAAAAAAAAAAGTTGGTTTGATTCCTCCTATTTACCTTGCGCGTGTACCTTTATTACGTTTTGCTAACACGACAGAGTTAAACCATATTTTCC